>NW_027526668.1:0-163580 GCF_052857255.1 Amblyomma americanum | reverse complement strand
ACTGTGCGAAAACTTGTATTCCGGCTCAAAACAACGGGATACATCGTTTTAGATCGAAACTAGCAAGATTCACGAGCATCGATTTTACAAGTCCTCGAAGAGTACACGAGAGAACGGTGTAAACTTTTTCTCTCAGAACTGTGCGAAAACTTGTATTCCGGCTCAAAACAACGGGATACATCGTTTTAGATCGAAACTAGCAAGATTCACGAGCATCGATTTTACAAGACCTCGAAGAGTACACGAGAGAACGGTGTAAACTTTTTCTCTCAGAACTGTGCGAAAACTTGTATTCCGGCTCAAAACAACGGGATACATCGTTTTAGATCGAAACTAGCAAGATTCACGAGCATCGATTTTACAAGTCTTCGAAGAGTATACGAGAGAAAGATAAAACCTTTTGTCTCAGAACAGTGCGAAAACTTGTATTCCGGCTCAAAACAACGGGATACATCGTTTTAGATCAAAACTAGCAAGATTCACGAGCATCGATTTTACAAGTCCTCGAAGAGTACACGAGAGAACGGTGTAAACTTTTTCTCTCAGAACTGTGCGAAAACTTGTATTCCGGTTCAAAACAACGGGATACATCGTTTTAGATCGAAACTAGCAAAATTCACGAGCATCGATTTTTCAAGTCTTCGAAGAGTATACGAGAGAAAGATAAAACTTTTTCTCTTAGAACTGTGCGAAAACTTGCATTCCGGCTCAAAACAACGGGATACATTGTTTTAGATCGAAACTAGCAAGATTCACGAGCATCGATTTTACAAGTCTTCGAAGAGTATACGAGAGAAAGATAAAACTTTTTCTCTCAGAACTGTGCGAAAACTTGTATTCCGGCTCAAAACATCGGGATACATCGTTTTAGATCGAAACTAGCAAGATTCACGAGCATCGATTTTACAAGTCCTCGAGGAGTACACGAGAGAACGGTGTAAACTTTTTCTCTCAGAACTGTGCGAAAACTTGTATTCCGGCTCAAAACAACGGGATACATCGTTTTAGATCGAAACTAGCAAGATTCACGAGCATCGATTTTACAAGTCTTCGAAGAGTATACGAGAGAAAGATAAAACTTTTTCTTTCAGAACTGTGCGAAAACTTGTATTCCGGCTCAAAACAACGGGATACATCGTTTTAGATCGAAACTAGCAAGATTCACGAGCATCGATTTTACAAGTCCTCGAAGAGTATACGAGAGAAAGATAAAACTTTTTCTCTCAGAACTGTGCGAAAACTTGTATTCCGGCTCAAAACAACGGGATACATCGTTTTAGATCGAAACTAGCAAGATTCACGAGCATCGATTTTACAAGTCTTCGAAGAGTATACGAGAGAAAGATAAAACTTTTTCTCTCAGAACTGTGCGAAAACTTGCATTCCGGCTCAAAACAACGGGATACATTGTTTTAGATCGAAACTAGCAAGATTCACGAGCATCGATTTTACAAGTCTTCGAAGAGTATACGAGAGAAAGATAAAACCTTTTCTCTCAGAACAGTGCGAAAACTTGTATTCCGGCTCAAAACAACGGGATACATCGTTTTAGATCAAAACTAGCAAGATTCACGAGCATCGATTTTACAAGTCCTCGAAGAGTACACGAGAGAACGGTGTAAACTTTTTCTCTCAGAACTGTGCGAAAACTTGTATTCCGGTTCAAAACAACGGGATACATCGTTTTAGATCGAAACTAGCAAAATTCACGAGCATCGATTTTACAAGTCTTCGAAGAGTATACGAGAGAAAGATAAAACTTTTTCTCTTAGAACTGTGCGAAAACTTGCATTCCGGCTCAAAACAACGGGATACATTGTTTTAGATCGAAACTAGCAAGATTCACGAGCATCGATTTTACAAGTCTTCGAAGAGTATACGAGAGAAAGATAAAACTTTTTCTCTCAGAACTGTGCGAAAACTTGTATTCCGGCTCAAAACATCGGGATACATCGTTTTAGATCGAAACTAGCAAGATTCACGAGCATCGATTTTACAAGTCCTCGAGGAGTACACGAGAGAACGGTGTAAACTTTTTCTCTCAGAACTGTGCGAAAACTTGTATTCCGGCTCAAAACAACGGGATACATCGTTTTAGATCGAAACTAGCAAGATTCACGAGCATCGATTTTACAAGTCTTCGAAGAGTATACAAGAGAAAGATAAAACTTTTTCTCTCAGAAATGTGCGAAAACTTGTATTCCGGCTCAAAACAACGGGATACATCGTTTTAGATCGAAACTAGCAAGATTCACGAGCATCGATTTTACAAGTCTTCGAAGAGTATACGAGAGAAAGATAAAACTTTTTCTTTCAGAACTGTGCGAAAACTTGTATTCCGGCTCAAAACAACGGGATACATCGTTTTAGATCGAAACTAGCAAGATTCACGAGCATCGATTTTACAAGTCCTCGAAGAGTATACGAGAGAAGGATAAAACTTTTTCTCTCAGAACTGTGCGAAAACTTGTATTCCGGCTCAAAACAACGGCATACATCGTTTTAGATCGAAACTAGCAAGATTCACGAGCATCGATTTTACAAGTCTTCGAAGAGTATACGAGAGAAAGATAAAACTTTTTCTCTCAGAACTGTGCGAAAACTTGCATTCCGGCTCAAAACAACGGGATACATTGTTTTAGATCGAAACTAGCAAGATTCACGAGCATCGATTTTACAAGTCTTCGAAGAGTATACGAGAGAAAGATAAAACTTTTTCTCTCAGAACTGTGCGAAAACTTGTATTCCGGCTCAAAACAACGGGATACATCGTTTTAGATCGAAACTAGCAAGATTCACGAGCATCGATTTTACAAGTCCTCGAAGAGTACACGAGAGAACGGTGTAAACTTTTTCTCTCAGAACTGTGCGAAAACTTGTATTCCGGCTCAAAACAACGGGATACATCGTTTTAGATCGAAACTAGCAAGATTCACGAGCATCGATTTTACAAGTCTTCGAAGAGTATACAAGAGAAAGATAAAACTTTTTCTCTCAGAACTGTGCGAAAACTTGTATTCCGGCTCAAAACAACGGGATACATCGTTTTAGATCGAAACTAGCAAGATTCACGAGCATCGATTTTACAAGTCCTCGAAGAGTATACGAGAGAAAGATAAAACTTTTTCTCTCAGAACTGTGCGAAAACTTGTATTCCGGCTCAAAACAACGGGATACATCGTTTTAGATCGAAACTAGCAAGATTCACGAGCATCGATTTTACAAGTCTTCGAAGAGTATACGAGAGAAAGATAAAACTTTTTCTCTCAGAACTGTGCGAAAACTTGTATTCCGGCTCAAAACAACGGGATACATCGTTTTAGATCGAAACTAGCAAGATTCACGAGCATCGATTTTACAAGTCTTCGAAGAGTATACGAGAGAAAGATAAAACTTTTTCTCTCAGAACTGTGCGAAAACTTGTATTCCGGCTCAAAACAACGGGATACATTGTTTTAGATCGAAACTAGCAAGATTCACGAGCATCGATTTTACAAGTCTTCGAAGAGTATACGAGAGAAAGATAAAACTTTTTCTCTCAGAACTGTGCGAAAACTTGTATTCCGGCTCAAAACAACGGGATACATCGTTTTAGATCGAAACTAGCAAGATTCACGAGCATCGATTTTACAAGTCTTCGAAGAGTACACGAGAGAACGGTGTAAACTTTTTCTCTCAGAACTGTGCGAAAACTTGTATTCCGGCTCAAAACAACGGGATACATCGTTTTAGATCGAAACTAGCAAGATTCACGAGCATCGATTTTACAAGTCCTCGAAGAGTACACGAGAGAACGGTGTAAACTTTTTCTCTCAGAACTGTGCGAAAACTTGTATTCCGGCTCAAAACAACGGGATACATCGTTTTAGATCGAAACTAGCAAGATTCACGAGCATCGATTTTACAAGTCTTCGAAGAGTATACGAGAGAAAGATAAAACTTTTTCTCTCAGAACTGTGCGAAAACTTGTATTCCGGCTCAAAACAACGGGATACATCGTTTTAGATCGAAACTAGCAAGATTCACGAGCATCGATTTTACAAGTCCTCGAAGAGTATACGAGAGAAAGATAAAACTTTTTCTCTCAGAACTGTGCGAAAACTTGTATTCCGGCTCAAAACAACGGGATACATCGTTTTAGATCGAAACTAGCAAGATTCACGAGCATCGATTTTACAAGTCTTCGAAGAGTATACGAGAGAAAGATAAAACTTTTTCTCTCAGAACTGTGCGAAAACTTGTATTCCGGCTCAAAACAACGGGATACATCGTTTTAGATCGAAACTAGCAAGATTCACGAGCATCGATTTTACAAGTCCTCGAAGAGTATACGAGAGAAAGATAAAACTTTTTCTCTCAGAACTGTGCGAAAACTTGTATTCCGGCTCAAAACAACGGGATACATCGTTTTAGATCGAAACTAGCAAGATTCACGAGCATCGATTTTACAAGTCTTCGAAGAGTATACGAGAGAAAGATAAAACTTTTTCTCTCAGAACTGTGCGAAAACTTGTATTCCGGCTCAAAACAACGGGATACATTCGTTTTAGATCGAAACTAGCAAGATTCACGAGCATCGATTTTACAAGTCCTCGAAGAGTATACGAGAGAAAGATAAAACTTTTTCTCTCAGAACTGTGCGAAAACTTGTATTCCGGCTCAAAACAACGGGATACATCGTTTTAGATCGAAACTAGCAAGATTCACGAGCATCGATTTTACAAGTCTTCGAAGAGTATACAGAAAGATAAAACTTTTTCTCTCAGAACTGTGCGAAAACTTGCATTCCGGCTCAAAACAACGGGATACATTGTTTTAGATCGAAACTAGCAAGATTCACGAGCATCGATTTTACAAGTCTTCGAAGAGTATACGAGAGAAAGATAAAACTTTTTCTCAAAGAACTGTGCGAAAACTTGTATTCCGGCTCAAAACAACGGGATACATCGTTTTAGATCGAAACTAGCAAGATTCACGAGCATCAATTTTACAAGTCCTCGAAGAGTACACGAGAGAACGGTGTGAACTTTTTCTCAGAACTGTGCGAAAACTTGTATTCCGGCTCAAAACAACGGGATACATCGTTTTAGATCGAAACTAGCAAGATTCACGAGCATCGATTTTACAAGTCTTCGAAGAGTATACAAGAGAAAGATAAAACTTTTTCTCTCAGAACTGCGCGAAAAACTTGTATTCCGGCTCAAAACAACGGGATACATCGTTTTAGATCGAAACTAGCAAGATTCACGAGCATCGATTTTACAAGTCCTCGAAGAGTATACGAGAGAAAGATAAAACTTTTTCTCTCAGAACTATGCGAAAACTTGTATTCCGGCTCAAAACAACGGGATACATCGTTTTAGATCGAAACTAGCAAGATTCACGAGCATCGATTTTACAAGTCTTCGAAGAGTATACGAGAGAAAGATAAAACTTTTTCTCTCAGAACTGTGCGAAAACTTGCATTCCGGCTCAAAACAACGGGATACATTGTTTTAGATCAAAACTAGCAAGATTCACGAGCATCGATTTTACAAGTCTTCGAAGAGTATACGAGAGAAAGATAAAACTTTTTCTCTCAGAACTGTGCGAAAACTTGTATTCCGGCTCAAAACAACGGGATACATTGTTTTAGATCGAAACTAGCAAGATTCACGAGCATCGATTTTACAAGTCTTCGAAGAGTATACGAGAGAAAGATAAAACGTTTTCTCTCAGAACTGTGCGAAAACTTGTATTCCGGCTCAAAACAACGGGATACATCGTTTTAGATCGAAACTAGCAAGATTCACGAGCATCAATTTTACAAGTCCTCGAAGAGTACACGAGAGAACGGTGTGAACTTTTTCTCAGAACTGTGCGAAAACTTGTATTCCGGCTCAAAACAACGGGATACATCGTTTTAGATCGAAACTAGCAAGATTCACGAGCATCGATTTTACAAGTCTCTCGAAGAGTATACAAGAGAAAGATAAAACTTTTTCTCTCAGAACTGTGCGAAAACTTGTATTCCGGCTCAAAACAACGGGATACATCGTTTTAGATCGAAACTAGCAAGATTCACGAGCATCGATTTTACAAGTCCTCGAAGAGTATACGAGAGAAAGATAAAACTTTTTCTCTCAGAACTATGCGAAAACTTGTATTCCGGCTCAAAACAACGGGATACATCGTTTTAGATCGAAACTAGCAAGATTCACGAGCATCGATTTTACAAGTCTTCGAAGAGTATACGAGAGAAAGATAAAACTTTTTCTCTCAGAACTGTGCGAAAACTTGTATTCCGGCTCAAAACAACGGGATACATCGTTTTAGATCGAAACTAGCAAGATTCACGAGCATCAATTTTACAAGTCCTTCGAAGAGTACACACGAGAGAACGGTGTGAAACTTTTCTCTCAGAACTGTGCGAAAACTTGTATTCCGGCTCAAAACAACGGGATACATCGTTTTAGATCGAAACTAGCAAGATTCACGAGCATCGATTTTACAAGTCTTCGAAGAGTATACAAGAGAAAGATAAAACTTTTTCTCTCAGAACTGTGCGAAAACTTGTATTCCGGCTCAAAACAACGGGATACATCGTTTTAGATCGAAACTAGCAAGATTCACGAGCATCGATTTTACAAGTCCTCGAAGAGTATACGAGAGAAAGATAAAACTTTTTCTCTCAGAACTATGCGAAAACTTGTATTCCGGCTCAAAACAACGGGATACATCGTTTTAGATCGAAACTAGCAAGATTCACGAGCATCGATTTTACAAGTCTTCGAAGAGTATACGAGAGAAAGATAAAACTTTTTCTCTCAGAACTGTGCGAAAACTTGCATTCCGGCTCAAAACAACGGGATACATCTGTTTTAGATCAAAACTAGCAAGATTCACGAGCATCGATTTTACAAGTCTTCGAAGAGTATACGAGAGAAAGATAAAACTTTTTCTCTCAGAACTGTGCGAAAACTTGTATTCCGGCTCAAAACAACGGGATACATCGTTTTAGATCGAAACTAGCAAGATTCACGAGCATCGATTTTACAAGTCCTCGAAGAGTACACGAGAGAAACGGTGTAAACTTTTTCTCTCAGAACTGTGCGAAAACTTGTATTCCGGCTCAAAACAACGGGATACATCGTTTTAGATCGAAACTAGCAAGATTCACGAGCATCGATTTTACAAGTCTTCGAAGAGTATACAAGAGAAAGATAAAACTTTTTCTCTCAGAACTGTGCGAAAACTTGTATTCCGGCTCAAAACAACGGGATACATCGTTTTAGATCGAAACTAGCAAGATTCACGAGCATCGATTTTACAAGTCCTCGAAGAGTATACGAGAGAGATAAAACTTTTTCTCTCAGAACTGTGCGAAAACTTGTATTCCGGCTCAAAACAACGGGATACATCGTTTTAGATCGAAACTAGCAAGATTCACGAGCATCGATTTTACAAGTCTTCGAAGAGTATACGAGAGAGAGATAAAACTTTTTCTCTCAGAACTGTGCGAAAACTTGTATTCCGGCTCAAAACAACGGGATACATCGTTTTAGATCGAAACTAGCAAGATTCACGAGCATCGATTTTACAAGTCCTCGAAGAGTATACGAGAGAAAGATAAAACTTTTTCTCTCAGAACTGTGCGAAAACTTGTATTCCGGCTCAAAACAACGGGATACATTGTTTTAGATCGAAACTAGCAAGATTCACGAGCATCGATTTTACAAGTCCTCGAAGAGTACACGAGAGAACGGTGTAAACTTTTTCTCTCAGAACTGTGCGAAAACTTGTATTCCGGCTCAAAACAACGGGATACATCGTTTTAGATCGAAACTAGCAAGATTCACGAGCATCGATTTTATAAGTCTTCGAAGAGTATACGAGAGAAAGATAAAACTTTTCTCTCAGAACTGTGCGAAAACTTGTATTCCGGCTCAAAACAACGGGATACATCGTTTTAGATCGAAACTAGCAAGATTCACGAGCATCGATTTTACCAGTCCTCGAAGAGTACACGAGAGAACGGTTGTAAAACTTTTTCTCTCAGAACTGTGCGAAAACTTGTATTCCGGCTCAAAACAACGGGATACATCGTTTTAGATCGAAACTAGCAAGATTCACGAGCATCGATTTTACAAGTCTTCGAAGAGTATACAAGAGAAAGATAAAACTTTTTCTCTCAGAACTGTGCGAAAACTTGTATTCCGGCTCAAACAACGGGATACATCGTTAATCGAACGACATCGTTTAGATCGAAACTAGCAAGATTCACGAGCATCGATTTACAAGTCCTCGAAGAGTATACGAGAGAAAGATAAAACTTTTTCTCTCAGAACTGTGCGAAAACTTGTATTCCGGCTCAAAACAACGGGATACATCGTTTTAGATCGAAACATGCAAGATTCACGAGCATCGATTTTACAAGTCTTCGAAGAGTATACGAGAGAAAGATAAAACTTTTTCTCTCAGAACTGTGCGAAAACTTGTATTCCGGCTCAAAACAACGGGATACATCGTTTTAGATCGAAACTAGCAAGATTCACGAGCATCGATTTACAAGTCCTCGAAGAGTATACGAGAGAAAGATAAAACTTTTTCTCTCAGAACTGTGCGAAAACTTGTATTCCGGCTCAAAACAACGGGATACATCGTTTTAGATCGAAACTAGCAAGATTCACGAGCATCGATTTTACAAGTCTTCGAAGAGTATACGAGAGAAAGATAAAACTTTTTCTCTCAGAACTGTGCGAAAACTTGCATTCCGGCTCAAAACAACGGGATACATTGTTTTAGATTGAAACTAGCAAGATTCACGAGCATCGATTTTACAAGTCTTCGAAGAGTATACGAGAGAAAGATAAAACTTTTTCTCTCAGAACTGTGCGAAAACTTGTATTCCGGCTCAAAACAACGGGATACATCGTTTTAGATCGAAACTAGCAAGATTCACGAGCATCAATTTTACAAGTCCTCGAAGAGTACACGAGAGAACGGTGTGAACTTTTTCTCAGAACTGTGCGAAAACTTGTATTCCGGCTGAAAACAACGGGATACATCGTTTTAGATCGAAACTAGCAAGATTCACGAGCATCGATTTTACAAGTCTTCGAAGAGTATACAAGAGAAAGATAAAAGTTTTCTCTCAGAACTGTGCGAAAACTTGTATTCCGGCTCAAAACAACGGGATACATCGTTTTAGATCGAAACTAGCAAGATTCACGAGCATCGATTTTACAAGTCCTCGAAGAGTATACGAGAGAAAGATAAAACTTTTTCTCTCAGAACTGTGCGAAAACTTGTATTCCGGCTCAAAACAACGGGATACATCGTTTTAGATCGAAACTAGCAAGATTCACGAGCATCGATTTTACAAGTCTTCGAAGAGTATACGAGAGAAAGATAAAACTTTTTCTCTCAGAACAGTGCGAAAACTTGTATTCCGGCTCAAAACAACGGGATACATCGTTTTGATCAAAACTAGCAAGATTCACGAGCATCGATTTTACAAGTCCCTCGAAGAGTACACGAGAGAACGGTGTAAACTTTTTCTCTCAGAACTGTGCGAAAACTTGTATTCCGGCTCAAAACAACGGGATACATCATTTTAGATCGAAACTAGCAAGATTCACGAGCATCGATTTTACAAGTCCTCGAAGAGTACACGAGAGAACGGTGTAAACTTTTTCTCTCAGAACTGTGCGGAAACTTGTATTCCCGGCTCAAAACAACGGGATACATCGTTTTAGATCGAAACTAGCAAGATTCACGAGCATCGATTTTACAAGTCTTCGAAGAGTATACGAAAGAAAGGTGTAAACTTTTTCTCTCAGAACTGCGCGAAAACATGTATTCCGGCTCAAAACAACGGGATACATCATTTTAGTTCGAAACTAGCAAGATTCACGAGCATCGATTTTACAAGTCGTCGAAGAGTAGACGAGAGAATGGTGCAAACGTTTTCTCTCAGAACTGTGCGAAAACTTGTATTCCGGCTCAAAACAACGGGATACATCGTTTTTAGGTCGAAACTAGCAAGATTCACGAGCATCGATTTTACAAGTCGTCGAAGAGTAGACGAGAGAAAGGTGTAAACTTTTTCTCTCAGAACTGCGCGAAAAGTTGTATTCCGGCTCAAAACAACGGGATACATCGTTTTATATCGAAACTAGCAAGATTCACGAGCATCGATTTTACAAGTCTTCGAAGAGTATACGAGAGAAAGATAAAACTTTTTCTCTCAGAACTGTGCGAAAACTTGTATTCCGGCTCAAAACAACGGGATACATCGTTTTAGATCGAAACTAGCAAGATTCACGAGCATCGATTTTACAAGTCCTCGAGGAGTACACGAGAGAAACGGTGTAAACTTTTTCTCTCAGAACTGTGCGAAAACTTGTATTCCGGCTCAAAACAACGGGATACATCGTTTTAGGTCGGAACTAGCAAGATTCACGAGCATCGATTTTACAAGTCGTTGAAGAGTAGACGAAAAGGTGCAAACTTTTTCTCTCAGAACTGCGCGAAAACTTGTATTCCGGCTCAAAACAACGGGATACATCGTTTTAGATCGAAACTAGCAAGATTCACGAGCATCGATTTTACAAGTCTTCGAAGAGTATACGAGAGAAAGATAAAACTTTTTCTCTCAGAACTGTGCGAAAACTTGTATTCCGGCTCAAAACAACGGGATACATCGTTTTAGATCGAAACTAGCAAGATTCACGAGCATCGATTTTACAAGTCCTCGAAGAGTATACGAGAGAAAGATAAAACTTTTTCTCTCAGAACTGTGCGAAAACTTGTATTCCGGCTCAAAACAACGGGATACATCGTTTTAGATCGAAACTAGCAAGATTAACGAGCATCGATTTTACAAGTCTTCGAAGAGTATACGAGAGAAAGATAAAACTTTTTCTCTTCAGAACTGTGCGAAAAACTTGTATTCCGGCTCAAAACAACGGGATACATCGTTTTAGATCGAAACTAGCAAGATTCACGAGCATCGATTTTACAAGTCCTCGAAGAGTATCACGAGAGAAAGATAAAACTTTTTCTCTCAGAACTGTGCGAAAACTTGCATTCCGGCTCAAAACAACGGGATACATCGTTTTAGATCGAAACTAGCAAGATTCACGAGCATCGATTTTACAAGTCTTCGAAGAGTATACGAGAGAAAGATAAAACTTTTTCTCTCAGAACTGTGCGAAAACTTGTATTCCGGCTCAAAACAACGGGATACATCGTTTTAGATCGAAACTAGCAAGATTCACGAGCATCGATTTTACAAGTCCTCGAAGAGTACACGAGAGAACGGTGTAAACTTTTTCTCTCAGAACTGTGCGAAAACTTGTATTCCGGCTCAAAACAACAGGATACATCGTTTTAGATCGAAACTAGCAAGATTCACGAGCATCGATTTTACAAGTCTTCGAAGAGTATACAAGAGAAAGATAAAACTTTTTCTCTCAGAACTGTGCGAAAACTTGTATTCCGGCTCAAAACAACGGGATACATCGTTTTAGATCGAAACTAGCAAGATTCACGAGCATCGATTTTACAAGTCCTCGAAGAGTATACGAGAGAAAGATAAAACTTTTTCTCTCAGAACTGTGCGAAAACTTGTATTCCGGCTCAAAACAACGGGATACATCGTTTTAGATCGAAACTAGCAAGATTCACGAGCATCGATTTTACAAGTCTTCGAAGAGTATACAAGAGAAAGATAAAACTTTTTCTCTCAGAACTGTGCGAAAACTTGTATTCCGGCTCAAAACAACGGGATACATCGTTTTAGATCGAAACTAGCAAGATTCACGAGCATCGATTTTAAAAGTCTCTGAAGAGTATACGAGAGAAAGATAAATCTTTTTCTCTCAGAACTGTGCGAAAACTTGTATTCCGGCTCAAAACAACGGGATACATCGTTTTAGATCGAAACTAGCAAGATTCACGAGCATCGATTTTACAAGTCCTCGAAGAGTATACGAGAGAAAGATAAAACGTTTTCTCTCAGAACTGTGCGAAAACTTGTATTCCGGCTCAAAACAACGGGATACATCGTTTTAGATCGAAACTAGCAAGATTCACGAGCATCGATTTTACAAGTCTTCGAAGAGTATACGAGAGAAAGATAAAACTTTTTCTCTCAGAACTGTGCGAAAACTTGCATTCCGGCTCAAAACAACGGGATACATCTGTTTTAGATCGAAACTAGCAAGATTCACGAGCATCGATTTTACAAGTCTTCGAAGAGTATACGAGAGAAAGATAAAACTTTTTCTCTCAGAACTGTGCGAAAACTTGTATTCCGGCTCAAAACAACGGGATACATCGTTTTAGATCGAAACTAGCAAGATTCACGAGCATCAATTTTACAAGTCCTCGAAGAGTACACGAGAGAACGGTGTGAACTTTTTCTCAGAACTGTGCGAAAACTTGTATTCCGGCTCAAAACAACGGGATACATCGTTTTAGATCGAAACTAGCAAGATTCACGAGCATCGATTTTACAAGTCCTCGAAGAGTATACGAGAGAAAGATAAAACTTTTTCTCTCAGAACTGTGCGAAAACTTGTATTCCTTCTCAAAACAACGGGATACATCGTTTTAGATCGAAACTAGCAAGATTCACGAGCATCGATTTTACAAGTCCTCGAAGAGTACACGAGAGAACGGTGTAAACTTTTTCTCTCAGAACTGTGCGAAAACTTGTATTCCGGCTCAAAACAACGGGATACATCGTTTTAGATCGAAACTAGCAAGATTCACGAGCATCGATTTTACAAGTCTTCGAAGAGTATACGAAAGAAAGGTGTAAACTTTTTCTCTCAGAACTGCGCGAAAACATGTATTCCGGCTCAAAACAACGGGATACATCATTTTAGTTCGAAACTAGCAAGATTCACGAGCATCGATTTTACAAGTCGTCGAAGAGTAGACGAGAGAATGGTGCAAACGTTTTCTCTCAGAACTGTGCGAAAACTTGTATTCCGGCTCAAAACAACGGGATACATCGTTTTAGGTCGAAACTAGCAAGATTCACGAGCATCGATTTTACAAGTCGTCGAAGAGTAGACGAGAGAAAGGTGTAAACTTTTTCTCTCAGAACTGCGCGAAAAGTTGTATTCCGGCTCAAAACAACGGGATACATCGTTTTATATCGAAACTAGCAAGATTCACGAGCATCGATTTTACAAGTCTTCGAAGAGTATCCGAGAGAAAGATAAAACTTTTTCTCTCAGAACTGTGCGAAAACTTGTATTCCGGCTCAAAACAACGGGATACATTGTTTTAGGTCGAAACTAGCAAGATTCACGAGCATCGATTTTACAAGTCGTCGAAGAGTAGACGAAAGGTGGAAACTTTTTCTCTCAGAACTGCGCGAAAACTTGTATTCCGCTCAAAACAACGGGATACATCGTTTTAGATCGAAACTAGCAAGATTCACGAGCATCGATTTTACAAGTCTTCGAAGAGTATACGAGAGAAAGATAAAACGTTTTCCTCTCAGAACTGTGCGAAAACTTGTATTCCGGCTCAAAACAACGGGATACATCGTTTTAGATCGAAACTAGCAAGATTCACGAGCATCGATTTTACAAGTCTTCGAAGAGTATACGAGAGAAAGATAAAACTTTTTCTCTCAGAACTGTGCGAAAACTTGTATTCCGGCTCAAAACAACGGGATACATCGTTTTAGATCGAAACTAGCAAGATTCACGAGCATCGATTTTACAAGTCCTCGAAGAGTACACGAGAGAACGGTGTAAACTTTTTCTCTCAGAACTGTGTGAAAACTTGTATTCCGGCTCAAAACAACGGGATACATCGTTTTAGATCGAAACTAGCAAGATTCACGAGCATCGATTTTACAAGACCTCGAAGAGTACACGAGAGAACGGTGTAAACTTTTTCTCTCAGAACTGTGCGAAAACTTGTATTCCGGCTCAAAACAACGGGATACATCGTTTTAGATCGAAACTAGCAAGATTCACGAGCATCGATTTTACAAGTCTTCGAAGAGTATACGAGAGAAAGATAAAACTTTTTCTCTCAGAACTGTGCGAAAACTTGTATTCCGGCTCAAAACAACGGGATACATCGTTTTAGATCGAAACTAGCAAGATTCACGAGCATCAATTTTACAAGTCCTCGAAGAGTACACGAGAGAACGGTGTAAACTTTTTCTCTCAGAACTGTGCGAAAACTTGTATTCCGGCTCAAAACAACGGGATACATCGTTTTAGATCGAAACTAGCAAGATTCACGAGCATCGATTTTACAAGTCTTCGAAGAGTATACGAGAGAAAGATAAAACTTTTTCTCTCAGAACTGTGCGAAAACTTGTATTTCGGCTCAAAACAACGGGATACATCGTTTTAGATCGAAACTAGCAAGATTCACGAGCATCGATTTTAAAAGTCTTTGAAGAGTATACGAGAGAAAGATAAAACTTTTTCTCTCAGAACTGTGCGAAAACTTGTATTCCGGCTCAAAACAACGGGATACATCGTTTTAGATCGAAACTAGCAAGATTCACGAGCATCGATTTTACAAGTCTTCGAAGAGTATACGAGAGAAAGATAAAACTTTTTCTCTCAGAACTGTGCGAAAACTTGTATTCCGGCTCAAAACAACGGGATACATCGTTTTAGATCGAAACTAGCAAGATTCACGAGCATCGATTTTAAAAGTCTTTGAAGAGTATACGAGAGAAAGATAAAACTTTTTCTCTCAGAACTGTGCGAAAACTTGTATTCCTGCTCAAAACAACGGGATACATCGTTTTAGATCAAAACTAGCAAGATTCACGAGCATCGATTTTACAAGTCGTCGAAGAGTAGACGAGAGAATGGTGCAAACGTTTTCTCTCAGAACTGTGCGAAAACTTGTATTCCGGCTCAAAACAACGGGATACATCGTTTTAGGTCGAAACTAGCAAGATTCACGAGCATCGATTTTACAAGTCGTCGAAGAGTAGACGAGAGAAAGGTGTAAACTTTTTCTCTCAGAACTGCGCGAAAAGTTGTATTCCGGCTCAAAACAACGGGATACATCGTTTTATATCGAAACTAGCAAGATTCACGAGCATCGATTTTACAAGTCTTCGAAGAGTATCCGAGAGAAAGATAAAACTTTTTCTCTCAGAACTGTGCGAAAACTTGTATTCCGGCTCAAAACAACGGGATACATTGTTTTAGGTCGAAACTAGCAAGATTCACGAGCATCGATTTTACAAGTCGTCGAAGAGTAGACGAAAGGTGCAAACTTTTTCTCTCAGAACTGCGCGAAAACTTGTATTCCGGCTCAAAACAACGGGATACATCGTTTTAGATCGAAACTAGCAAGATTCACGAGCATCGATTTTACAAGTCTTCGAAGAGTATACGAGAGAAAGATAAAACGTTTTCTCTCAGAACTGTGCGAAAACTTGTATTCCGGCTCAAAACAACGGGATACATCGTTTTAGATCGAAACTAGCAAGATTCACGAGCATCGATTTTACAAGTCTTCGAAGAGTATACGAGAGAAAGATAAAACTTTTTCTCTCAGAACTGTGCGAAAACTTGTATTCCGGCTCAAAACAACGGGATACATCGTTTTAGATCGAAACTAGCAAGATTCACGAGCATCGATTTTACAAGTCCTCGAAGAGTACACGAGAGAACGGTGTAAACTTTTTCTCTCAGAACTGTGTGGAAAACTTGTATTCCGGCTCAAAACAACGGGATACATCGTTTTAGATCGAAACTAGCAAGATTCACGAGCATCGATTTTACAAGACCTCGAAGAGTACACGAGAGAACGGTGTAAACTTTTTCTCTCAGAACTGTGCGAAAACTTGTATTCCGGCTCAAAACAACGGGATACATCGTTTTAGATCGAAACTAGCAAGATTCACGAGCATCGATTTTACAAGTCTTCGAAGAGTATACGAGAGAAAGATAAAACTTTTTCTCTCAGAACTGTGCGAAAACTTGTATTCCGGCTCAAAACAACGGGATACATCGTTTTAGATCGAAACTAGCAAGATTCACGAGCATCAATTTTACAAGTCCTCGAAGAGTACACGAGAGAACGGTGTAAACTTTTTCTCTCAGAACTGTGCGAAAACTTGTATTCCGGCTCAAAACAACGGGATACATCGTTTTAGATCGAAACTAGCAAGATTCACGAGCATCGATTTTACAAGTCTTCGAAGAGTATACGAGAGAAAGATAAAACTTTTTCTCTCAGAACTGTGCGAAAACTTGTATTTCGGCTCAAAAACAACGGGATACATCGTTTTAGATCGAAACTAGCAAGATTCACGAGCATCGATTTTAAAAGTCTTTGAAGAGTATACGAGAGAAAGATAAAACTTTTTCTCTCAGAACTGTGCGAAAACTTGTATTCCGGCTCAAAACAACGGGATACATCGTTTTAGATCGAAACTAGCAAGATTCACGAGCATCGATTTTACAAGTCTTCGAAGAGTATACGAGAGAAAGATAAAACTTTTTCTCTCAGAACTGTGCGAAAACTTGTATTCCGGCTCAAAACAACGGGATACATCGTTTTAGATCGAAACTAGCAAGATTCACGAGCATCGATTTTAAAAAGTCTTTGAAGAGTATACGAGAGAAAGATAAAACTTTTTCTCTCAGAACTGTGCGAAAACTTGTATTCCGGCTCAAAACAACGGGATACATCGTTTTAGATCAAAACTAGCAAGATTCACGAGCATCGATTTTACAAGTCTTCGAAGAGTATACGAGAGAAAGATAAAACTTTTTCTCTCAGAACTGTGCGAAAACTTGTATTCCGGCTCAAAACAACGGGATACATCGTTTTAGATCGAAACTAGCAAGATTCTCGAGCATCGATTTTACAAGTCTTCGAAGAGTATACGAGAGAAAGATGAAAACTTTTTCTCTCAGAACTGTGCGAAAACTTGTATTCCCGGCTCAAAACAACGGGATACATCGTTTTAGATCGAAACTAGCAAGATTCACGAGCATCGATTTTACAAGACCTCGAAGAGTACACGAGAGAACGGTGTAAACTTTTTCTCTCAGAACTGTGCGAAAACTTGTATTCCGGCTCAAAACAACGGGATACATCGTTTTAGATCGAAACTAGCAAGATTCACGAGCATCGATTTTACAAGTCTTCGAAGAGTATACGAGAGAAAGATAAAACTTTTTCTCTCAGAACTGTGCGAAAACTTGTATTCCGGCTCAAAACAACGGGATACATCGTTTTAGATCGAAACTAGCAAGATTCACGAGCATCAATTTTACAAGTCCTCGAAGAGTACACGAGAGAACGGTGTAAACTTTTTCTCTCAGAACTGTGCGAAAACTTGTATTCCGGCTCAAAACAACGAGATACATCGTTTTAGATCGAAACTAGCAAGATTCACGAGCATCGATTTTACAAGTCTTCGAAGAGTATACGAGAGAAAGATAAAACTTTTTTCTCTCAGAACTGTGCGAAAACTTGTATTTCGGCTCAAAACAACGGGATACATCGTTTTAGATCGAAACTAGCAAGATTCACGAGCATCGATTTTAAAAGTCTTCGAAGAGTATACGAGAGAAAGATAAAACTTTTTCTCTCAGAACTGTGCGAAAACTTGTATTCCGGCTCAAAACAACGGGATACATCGTTTTAGATCGAAACTAGCAAGATTCACGAGCATCGATTTTACAAGTCTTCGAAGAGTATACGAGAGAAAGATAAAACTTTTTCTCTCAGAACTGTGCGAAAACTTGTATTCCGGCTCAAAACAACGGGATACATCGTTTTAGATCGAAACTAGCAAGATTCACGAGCATCGATTTTAAAAGTCTTTGAAGAGTATACGAGAGAAAGATAAAACTTTTTCTCTCAGAACTGTGCGAAAACTTGTATTCCGGCTCAAAACAACGGGATACATCGTTTTAGATCAAAACTAGCAAGATTCACGAGCATCGATTTTACAAGTCTTCGAAGAGTATACGAGAGAAAGATAAAACTTTTTCTCTCAGAACTGTGCGAAAACTTGTATTCCGGCTGAAAACAACGGGATACATCGTTTTAGATCGAAACTAGCAAGATTCTCGAGCATCGATTTTACAAGTCTTCGAAGAGTATACGAGAGAAAGATGAAAACTTTTTCTCTCAGAACTGTGCGAAAACTTGTATTCCGGCTCAAAACAACGGGATACATCGTTTTAGATCGAAACTAGCAAGATTCACGAGCATCGATTTTACAAGTCTTCGAAGAGTATACGAGAGAAAGATAAAACTTTTTCTCTCAGAACTGTGCGAAAACTTGTATTCCGGCTCAAAACAACGGGATACATCGTTTTAGATCGAAACTAGCAAGATTCACGAGCATCGATTTTACAAGTCCTCGAAGAGTATACGAGAGAAAGATAAAACTTTTTCTCTCAGAACTGTGCGAAAACTTGTATTCCGGCTCAAAACAACGGGATACATCGTTTTAGATCGAAACTAGCAAGATTCACGAGCATCGATTTTACAAGTCCTCGAAGAGTACACGAGAGAACGGTGTAAACTTTTTCTCTCAGAACTGTGCGAAAACTTGTATTCCGGCTCAAAACAACTGGATACATCGTTTTAGATCGAAACTAGCAAGATTCACGAGCATCGATTTTACAAGTCTTCGAAGAGTATACGAAAGAAAGGTGTAAACTTTTTCTCTCAGAACTGCGCGAAAACATGTATTCCGGCTCAAAACAACGGGATACATCATTTTAGTTCGAAACTAGCAAGATTCACGAGCATCGATTTTACAAGTCGTCGAAGAGTAGACAAGAGAATGGTGCAAACGTTTTCTCTCAGAACTGTGCGAAAACTTGTATTCCGGCTCAAAACAACGGGATACATCGTTTTAGGTCGAAACTAGCAAGATTCACGAGCATCGATTTTACAAGTCGTCGAAGAGTAGACGAGAGAAAGGTGTAAACTTTTTCTCTCAGAACTGCGCGAAAAGTTGTATTCCGGCTCAAAACAACGGGATACATCGTTTTATATCGAAACTAGCAAGATTCACGAGCATCGATTTTACAAGTCTTCGAAGAGTATACGAGAGAAAGATAAAACTTTTTCTCTCAGAACTGTGCGAAAACTTGTATTCCGGCTCAAAACAACGGGATACATTGTTTTAGGGTCGAAACTAGCAAGATTCACGAGCATCGATTTTACAAGTCGTCGAAGAGTAGACGAAAGGTGCAAACTTTTTCTCTCAGAACTGCGCGAAAACTTGTATTCCGGCTCAAAACAACGGGTTACATCGTTTTAGATCGAAACTAGCAAGATTCACGAGCATCGATTTTACAAGTCTTCGAAGAGTATACGAGAGAAAGATAAAACGTTTTCTCTCAGAACTGTGCGAAAACTTGTATTCCGGCTCAAAACAACGAGATACATCGTTTTAGATCGAAACTAGCAAGATTCACGAGCATCGATTTTACAAGTCTTCGAAGAGTATACGAGAGAAAGATAAAACTTTTTCTCTCAGAACTGGTGCGAAAACTTGTATTCCGGCTCAAAACAACGGGATACATCGTTTTAGATCGAAACTAGCAAGATTCACGAGCATCGATTTTACAAGTCCTCGAAGAGTACACGAGAGAACGGTGTAAACTTTTTCTCTCAGAACTGTGCGAAAACTTGTATTCCGGCTCAAAACAACGGGATACATCGTTTTAGATCGAAACTAGCAAGATTCACGAGCATCGATTTTACAAGACCTCGAAGAGTACACGAGAGAACGGTGTAAACTTTTTCTCTCAGAACTGTGCGAAAACTTGTATTCCGGCTCAAAACAACGGGATACATCGTTTTAGATCGAAACTAGCAAGATTCACGAGCATCGATTTTACAAGTCTTCGAAGAGTATACGAGAGAAAGATAAAACTTTTTCTCTCAGAACTGTGCGAAAACTTGTATTTCGGCTCAAAACAACGGGATACATCGTTTTAGATCGAAACTAGCAAGATTCACGAGCATCGATTTTAAAAGTCTTTGAAGAGTATACGAGAGAAAGATAAAACTTTTTCTCTCAGAACTGTGCGAAAACTTGTATTCCGGCTCAAAACAACGGGATACATCGTTCTAGATCGAAACTAGCAAGATTCACGAGCATCGATTTTACAAGTCTTCGAAGAGTATACGAGAGAAAGATAAAACTTTTTCTCTCAGAACTGTGCGAAAACTTGTATTCCGGCTCAAAACAACGGGATACATCGTTTTAGATCGAAACTAGCAAGATTCACGAGCATCGATTTTACAAGACCTCGAAGAGTACACGAGAGAACGGTGTAAACTTCTTCTCTCAGAACTGTGCGAAAACTTGTATTCCGGCTCAAAACAACGGGATACATCGTTTTAGATCGAAACTAGCAAGATTCACGAGCATCGATTTTACAAGTCTTCGAAGAGTATACGAGAGAAAGATTAAACTTTTTCTCTCAGAACTGTGCGAAAACTTGTATTTCGACTCAAAACAACGGGATACATCGTTTTAGATCGAAACTAGCAAGATTCACGAGCATCGATTTTAAAAGTCTTTGAAGAGTATACGAGAGAAAGATAAATCTTTTTCTCTCAGAACTGTGCGAAAACTTGTATTCCGGCTCAAAACAACGGGATACATCGTTTTAGATCGAAACTAGCAAGATTCACGAGCATCGATTTTACAAGTCTTCGAAGAGTATACGAGAGAAAGATAAAACTTTTTCTCTCAGAACTGTGCGAAAACTTGTATTCCGGCTCAAAACAACGGGATACATTGTTTTAGATCGAAACTAGCAAGATTCACGAGCATCGATTTTACAAGTCTTCGAAGAGTATACGAGAGAAAGATAAAACTTTTTCTCTCAGAACTGTGCGAAAACTTGTATTCCGGCTCAAAACAACGGGATACATCGTTTTAGATCGAAACTAGCAAGATTCACGACATCGATTTTAAAAGTCTTTGAAGAGTATACGAGAGAAAGATAAAACTTTTTCTCTCAGAACTGTGCGAAAATTTGTATTCCGGCTCAAAACAACGGGATACATCGTTTTAGATCAAAACTAGCAAGATTCACGAGCATCGATTTTACAAGTCTTCGAAGAGTATACGAGAGAAAGATAAAACTTTTTCTCTCAGAACTGTGCGAAAACTTGTATTCCGGCTCAAAACAACGGGATACATCGTTTTAGATCGAAACTAGCAAGATTCACGAGCATCGATTTTACAAGTCTTCGAAGAGTATACGAGAGAAAGATAAAACTTTTTCTCTCAGAACTGTGCGAAAACTTGTATTCCGGCTCAAAACAACGGGATACATCGTTTTAGATCGAAACTAGCAAGATTCACGAGCATCGATTTTACAAGTCTTCGAAGAGTATACGAGAGAAAGATAAAACTTTTTCTCTCAGAACTGTGCGAAAACTTGTATTCCGGCTCAAAACAACGGGATACATCGTTTTAGATCGAAACTAGCAAGATTCACGAGCATCGATTTTACAAGTCTTCGAAGAGTATACGAGAGAAAGATAAAACTTTTTCTCTCAGAACTGTGCGAAAACTTGTATTCCGGCTGAAAACAACGGGATACATCGTTTTAGATCGAAACTAGCAAGATTCACGAGCATCGATTTTACAAGTCCTCGAAGAGTACACGAGAGAACGGTGTAAACTTTTTCTCTCAGAACTGTGCGAAAACTTGTATTCCGGCTCAAAATAACGGGATACATCGTTTTAGATCGAAACTAGCAAGATTCACGAGCATCGATTTTACAAGTGTTTGAAGAGTATACGAGAGAAAGATAAAACTTTTTCTCTCAGAACTGTGCGAAAACTTGTATTCCGGCTCAAAACAACGGGATACATCGTTTTAGATCGAAACTAGCAAGATTCACGAGCATCGATTTTACAAGACCTAGAAGAGTACACGAGAGAACGGTGTAAACTTTTTCTCTCAGAACTGTGCGAAAACTTGTATTCCGGCTCAAAACAACGGGATACATCGTTTAGGATCGAAACTAGCAAGATTCACGAGCATCGATTTTACAAGTCTTCGAAGAGTATACGAGAGAAAGATAAAACTTTTTCTCTCAGAACTGTGCGAAAACTTGTATTCCGGCTCAAAACAACGGGATACATCGTTTTAGATCGAAACTAGCAAGATTCACGAGCATCAATTTTGCAAGTCCTCGAAGAGTACACGAGAGAACGGTGTAAACTTTTTCTCTCAGAACTGTGCGAAAACTTGTATTCCGGCTCAAAACAACGGGATACATCGTTTTAGATCGAAACTAGCAAGATTCACGAGCATCGATTTTACAAGTCTTCGAAGAGTATACGAGAGAAAGATAAAACTTTTTCTCTCAGAACTGTGCGAAAACTTGTATTCCGGCTCAAAACAACGGGATACATCGTTTTAGATCGAAACTAGCAAGATTCACGAGCATCGATTTTACAAGTCTTTGAAGAGTATACGAGAGAAAGATAAAACTTTTTCTCTCAGAACTGTGCGAAAATTTGTATTCCGGCTCAAAACAACGGGATACATCGTTTTAGATCAAAACTAGCAAGATTCACGAGCATCGATTTTACAAGTCTTCGAAGAGTATACGAGAGAAAGATAAAACTTTTTCTCTCAGAACTGTGCGAAAACTTGTATTCCGGCTCAAAACAACGGGATACATCGTTTTAGATCGAAACTAGCAAGATTCACGAGCATCGATTTTACAAGTCTTCGAAGAGTATACGAGAGAAAGATAAAACTTTTTCTCTCAGAACTGTGCGAAAACTTGTATTCCGGCTCAAAACAACGGGATACATCGTTTTAGATCGAAACTAGCAAGATTCACGAGCATCGATTTTTCAAGTCTTCGAAGAGTATACAAAAAAAAGATAAAACTTTTTCTCTCAGAACTGTGCGAAAACTTGTATTCCGGCTCAAAACAACGGGATACATCGTTTTAGATCGAAACTAGCAAGATTCACGAGCATCGATTTTACAAGTCTTCGAAGAGTATACGAGAGAAAGATGAAACTTTTTCTCTCAGAACTGTGCGAAAACTTGTATTCCGGCTCAAAACAACGGGATACATCGTTTTAGATCGAAACTAGCAAGATTCACGAGCATCGATTTTACAAGACCTCGAAGAGTACACGAGAGAACGGTGTAAACTTTTTCTCTCAGAACTGTGCGAAAACTTGTATTCCGGCTCAAAACAACGGGATACATCGTTTTAGATCGAAACTAGCAAGATTCACGAGCATCGATTTTAAAAGTCTTTGAAGAGTATACGAGAGAAAGGTAAAACTTTTTCTCTCAGAACTGTGCGAAAACTTGTATTCCGGCTCAAAACAACGGGATACATCGTTTTAGATCGAAACTAGCAAGATTCACGAGCATCGATTTTACAAGTCTTCGAAGAGTATACGAGAGAAAGATAAAACTTTTTCTCTCAGAACTGTGCGAAAACTTGTATTCCGGCTCAAAACAACGGGATACATCGTTTTAGATCGAAACTAGCAAGATTCACGAGCATCGATTTTACAAGTCTTCGAAGAGTATACGAGAGAAAGATAAAACTTTTTCTCTCAGAACTGTGCGAAAACTTGTATTCCGGCTCAAAACAACGGGATACATCGTTTTAGATCGAAACTAGCAAGATTCACGAGCATCGATTTTAAAAGTCTTTGAAGAGTATACGAGAGAAAGATAAAACTTTTTCTCTCAGAACTGTGCGAAAACTTGTATTCCGGCTCAAAACAACTGGATACATCGTTTTAGATCGAAACTAGCAAGATTCACGAGCATCGATTTTACAAGTCTTCGAAGAGTATACGAGAGAAAGATAAAACGTTTTCTCTCAGAACTGTGCGAAAACTTGTATTCCGGCTCAAAACAACGGGATACATCGTTTTAGATCGAAACTAGCAAGATTCACGAGCATCGATTTTACAAGTCTTCGAAGAGTATACGAGAGAAAGATAAAACTTTTTCTCTTAGAACTGTGCGAAAACTTGTATTCCGACTCAAAACAACGGCATACATCGTTTTAGATCGAAACTAGCAAGATTCACGAGCATCGATTTTACAAGTCTTCGAAGAGTATACGAGAGAAAGATAAAACTTTTTCTCTCAGAACTGTGCGAAAACTTGTATTCCGGCTCAAAACAACGGGATACATCGTTTTAGATCGAAACTAGCAAGATTCACGAGCATCGATTTTACAAGTCTTCGAAGAGTATACGAGAGAAAGATAAAACTTTTTCTCTCAGAACTGTGCGAAAACTTGTATTCCGGCTCAAAACAACGGGATACATCGTTTTAGATCGAAACTAGCAAGATTCACGAGCATCGATTTTACAAGTCTTCGAAGAGTATACGAGAGAAAGATAAAACTTTCTCTCAGAACTGTGCGAAAACTTGTATTCCGGCTCAAAACAACGGGATACATCGTATTAGATCGAAACTAGCAAGATTCACGAGCATCGATTTTACAAGACCTCGAAGAGTACACGAGAGAACGGTGTAAACTTTTTCTCTCAGAACTGTGCGAAAACTTGTATTCCGGCTCAAAACAACGGAATACATCGTTTTAGATCGAAGCTAGCAAGATTCACGAGCATCGATTTTACAAGTCTTCGAAGAGTATACGAGAGAAAGATAAAACTTTTTCTCTCAGAACAGTGCGAAAACTTGTATTCCGGCTCAAAACAACGGGATACATCGTTTTAGATCAAAACTAGCAAGATTCACGAGCATCGATTTTACAAGTCCTCGAAGAGTACACGAGAGAACGGTGTAAACGTTTTCTCTCAGAACTGTGCGAAAACTTGTATTCCGGCTCAAAACAACGGGATACATCGGTTTAGATCGAAACTAGCAAGATTCACGAGCATCGATTTTACAAGTCTTCGAAGAGTATACGAGAGAAAGATAAAACTTTTTCTCTTAGAACTGTGCGAAAACTTGTATTCCGACTCAAAACAACGGCATACATCGTTTTAGATCGAAACTAGCAAGATTCACGAGCATCGATTTTACAAGTCTTCGAAGAGTATACGAGAGAAAGATAAAACTTTTTCTCTCAGAACTGTGCGAAAACTTGCATTCCGGCTCAAAACAACGGGATACATTGTTTTAGATCGAAACTAGCAAGATTCACGAGCATCGATTTTACAAGTCTTCAAAGAGTATACGAAAGATAAAACTTTTTCTCTCAGAACTGTGCGAAAACTTGTATTCCGGCTCAAAACAACGGGATACATCGTTTTAGATCGAAACTAGCAAGATTCACGAGCATCGATTTTACAAGTCTTCGAAGAGTATACGAAAGAAAGGTGTAAACTTTTTCTCTCAGAACTGCGCGAAAACATGTATTCCGGCTCAAAACAACGGGATACACCATTTTAGTTCGAAACTAGCAAGATTCACGAGCATCGATTTTACAAGTCGTCGAAGAGTAGACGAGAGAATGGTGCAAACTTTTTCTCTCAGAACTGTGCGAAAAGTTGTATTCCGGCTCAAAACAACGGGATACATCGTTTTAGATCGAAACTAGCAAGATTCACGAGCATCGATTTTACAAGTCTTCGAAGAGTATACGAGAGAAAGATAAAACTTTTTCTCTCAGAACTGTGCGAAAACTTGTATTCCGGCTCAGAACAACGGGATACATCGTTTTAGATCGAAACTAGCAAGATTCACGAGCATCGATTTTACAAGTCTTCGAAGAGTATACGAGAGAAAGATAAAACTTTTTCTCTCAGAACTGTGCGAAAACTTGTATTCCGGCTCAAAACAACGGGATACATCGTTTTAGATCGAAACTATCAAAATTCACGAGCATCGATTTTACAAGTCTTCGAAGAGTATACGAGAGAAAGATAAAACTTTCTCTCAGAACTGTGCGAAAACTTGTATTCCGGCTGAAAACAACGGGATACATCGTATTAGATCGAAACTAGCAAGATTCACGAGCATCGATTTTACAAGACCTCGAAGAGTACACGAGAGAACGGTGTAAACTTTTTCTCTCAGAACTGTGCGAAAACTTGTATTCCGGCTCAAAACAACGGGATACATCGTTTTAGATCGAAACTAGCAAGATTCACGAGCATCGATTTTACAAGTCTTCGAGGAGTATACGAGAGAAAGATAAAACTTTTTCTCTCAGAACAGTGCGAAAACTTGTATTCCGGCTCAAAACAACGGGATACATCGTTTTGATCAAAACTAGCAAGATTCACGAGCATCGATTTTACAAGTCCTCGAAGAGTACACGAGAGAACGGTGTAAACTTTTTCTCTCAGAACTGTGCGAAAACTTGTATTCCGGCTCAAAACAACGGGATACATCGTTTTAGATCGAAACTAGCAAGATTCACGAGCATCGATTTTACAAGTCTTCGAAGAGTATACGAGAGAAAGATAAAACTTTTTCTCTTAGAACTGTGCGAAAACTTGTATTCCGGCTCAAAACAACGGCATACATCGTTTTAGATCGAAACTAGCAAGATTCGCGAGCATCGATTTTACAAGTCTTCGAAGAGTATACGAGAGAAAGATAAAACTTTTTCTCTCAGAACTGTGCGAAAACTTGCATTCCGGCTCAAAACAACGGGATACATTGTTTTAGATCGAAACTAGCAAGATTCACGAGCATCGATTTTACAAGTCTTCAAAGAGTATACGAGAGAAAGATAAAACTTTTTCTCTCAGAACTGTGCGAAAACTTGTATTCCGGCTCAAAACAACGGGATACATCGTTTTAGATCGAAACTAGCAAGATTCACGAGCATCGATTTTACAAGTCCTCGAAGAGTATACGAGAGAAAGATAAAACGTTTTCTCTCAGAACTGTGCGAAAACTTGTATTCCGGCTCAAAACAACGGGATACATCGTTTTAGATCGAAACTAGCAAGATTCACGAGCATCGATTTCACAAGTCTTCGAAGAGTATACGAGAGAAAGATAAAACTTTTTCTCTCAGAACTGTGCGAAAACTTGTATTCCGGCTCAAAACAACGGGATACATCGTTTTAGATCGAAACTAGCAAGATTCACGAGCATCGATTTTACAAGTCTTCGAAGAGTATACGAGAGAAAGATAAAACTTTTTCTCTCAGAACTGTGCGAAAACTTGTATTCCGGCTCAAAACAACGGGATACATCGTTTTAGATCGAAACTAGCAAGATTCACGAGCATCGATTTTTCAAGTCTTCGAAGAGTATACGAGAGAAAGATAAAACTTTTTCTCTCAGAACTGTGCGAAAACTTGTATTCCGGCTCAAAACAACGGGATACATCGTTTTAGATCGAAACTAGCAAGATTCACGAGCATCGATTTTACAAGTCTTCGAAGAGTATACGAGAGAAAGATAAAACTTTTTCTCTCAGAACTGTGCGAAAACTTGTATTTCGGCTCAAAACAACGGGATACATCGTTTTAGATCGAAACTAGCAAGATTCACGAGCATCGATTTTAAAAGTCTTTGAAGAGTATACGAGAGAAAGATAAAACTTTTTCTCTCAGAACTGTGCGAAAACTTGTATTCCGGCTCAAAACAACGGGATACATCGTTTTAGATCGAAACTAGCAAGATTCACGAGCATCGATTTTACAAGTCTTCGAAGAGTATACGAGAGAAAGATGAAACTTTTTCTCTCAGAACTGTGCGAAAACTTGTATTCCGGCTCAAAACAACGGGATACATCGTTTTAGATCGAAACTAGCAAGATTCACGAGCATCGATTTTACAAGACCTCGAAGAGTACACGAGAGAACGGTGTAAACTTTTTCTCTCAGAACTGTGCGAAAACTTGTATTCCGGCTCAAAACAACGGGATACATCGTTTTAGATCGAAACTAGCAAGATTCACGAGCATCGATTTTACAAGTCTTCGAAGAGTATACGAGAGAAAGATAAAACTTTTTCTCTCAGAACTGTGCGAAATCTTGTATTTCGGCTCAAAACAACGGGATACATCGTTTTAGATCGAAACTAGCAAGATTCACGAGCATCGATTTTAAAAGTCTTTGAAGAGTATACGAGAGAAAGGTAAAACTTTTTCTCTCAGAACTGTGCGAAAACTTGTATTCCGGCTCAAAACAACGGGATACATCGTTTTAGATCGAAACTAGCAGGATTCACGAGCATCGATTTTACAAGTCTTCGAAGAGTATACGAGAGAAAGATAAAACTTTTTCTCACAGAACTGTGCGAAAACTTGTATTCCGGCTCAAAACAACGGGATACATCGTTTTAGATCGAAACTAGCAAGATTCACGAGCATCGATTTTACAAGTCTTCGAAGAGTATACGAGAGAAAGATAAAACTTTTTCTCTCAGAACTGTGCGAAAACTTGTATTCCGGCTCAAAACAACGGGATACATCGTTTTAGATCGAAACTAGCAAAATTCAAGAGCATCGATTTTACAAGTCTTCGAAGAGTATACGAGAGAAAGATAAAACTTTCTCTCAGAACTGTGCGAAAACTTGTATTCCGGCTCAAAACAACGGGATACATCGTATTAGATCGAAACTAGCAAGATTCACGAGCATCGATTTTACAAGACCTCGAAGAGTACACGAGAGAACGGTGTAAACTTTTTCTCTCAGAACTGTGCGAAAACTTGTATTCCGGCTCAAAACAACGGGATACACTATTTTAGTTCGAAACTAGCAAGATTCACGAGCATCGATTTTACAAGTCGTCGAAGAGTAGACGAGAGAATGGTGCAAACCTTTTTTCTCAGAACTGTGCGAAAAGTTGTATTCCGGCTCAAAACAACGGGATACATCGTTTTAGATCGAAACTAGCAAGATTCACGAGCATCGATTTTACAAGTCTTCGAAGAGTATACGAGAGAAAGATAAAACTTTTTCTCTCAGAACTGTGCGAAAACTTGTATTCCGGCTCAAAACAACGGGATACATCGTTTTAGATCGAAACTAGCAAGATTCACGAGCATCGATTTTACAAGTCTTCGAAGAGTATACGAGAGAAAGATAAAACTTTTTCTCTCAGAACTGTGCGAAAACTTGTATTCCGGCTCAAAACAACGGGATACATCGTTTTAGATTGAAACTAGCAAAATTCACGAGCATCGATTTTACAAGTCTTCGAAGAGTATACGAGAGAAAGATAAAACTTTCTCTCAGAACTGTGCGAAAACTTGTATTCCGGCTCAAAACAACGGGATACATTGTTTTAGATCGAAACTAGCAAGATTCACGAGCATCGATTTTACAAGTCTTCAAAGAGTATACGAGAGAAAGATAAAACTTTTTCTCTCAGAACTGTGCGAAAACTTGTATTCCGGCTCAAAACAACGGGATACATCGTTTTAGATCGAAACTAGCAAGATTCACGAGCATCGATTTTACAAGTCCTCGAAGAGTATACGAGAGAAA
The DNA here is from genome assembly GCF_052857255.1 of Amblyomma americanum. Lineage (NCBI taxonomy): Eukaryota > Metazoa > Arthropoda > Arachnida > Ixodida > Ixodidae > Amblyomma > Amblyomma americanum. The sequence goes on along the minus strand of NW_027526668.1, from coordinate 134,168 downwards.
GATAAAACTTTTTCTCTCAGAACTGTGCGAAAACTTGTATTCCGGCTCAAAACAACGGGATACATCGTTTTAGATCGAAACTAGCAAGATTCACGAGCATCGATTTCACAAGTCTTCGAAGAGTATACGAGAGAAAGATAAAACTTTTTCTCTCAGAACTGTGCGAAAACTTGTATTCCGGCTCAAAACAACGGGATACATCGTTTTAGATCGAAACTAGCAAGATTCACGAGCATCGATTTTACAAGTCTTCGAAGAGTATACGAGAGAAAGATAAAACTTTTTCTCTCAGAACTGTGCGAAAACTTGTATTCCGGCTCAAAACAACGGGATACATCGTTTTAGATCGAAACTAGCAAGATTCACGAGCATCGATTTTTCAAGTCTTCGAAGAGTATACGAGAGAAAGATAAAACTTTTTCTCTCAGAACTGTGCGAAAACTTGTATTCCGGCTCAAAACAACGGGATACATCGTTTTAGATCGAAACTAGCAAGATTCACGAGCATCGATTTTACAAGTCTTCGAAGAGTATACGAGAGAAAGATAAAACTTTTTCTCTCAGAACTGTGCGAAAACTTGTATTTCGGCTCAAAACAACGGGATACATCGTTTTAGATCGAAACTAGCAAGATTCACGAGCATCGATTTTAAAAGTCTTTGAAGAGTATACGAGAGAAAGATAAAACTTTTTCTCTCAGAACTGTGCGAAAACTTGTATTCCGGCTCAAACAACGGGATACATCGTTTTAGATCGAAACTAGCAAGATTCACGAGCATCGATTTTACAAGTCTTCGAAGAGTATACGAGAGAAAGATAAAACTTTTTCTCTCAGAACTGTGCGAAAACTTGTATTCCGCTCAAAACAACGGGATACATCGTTTTAGATCGAAACTAGCAAGATTCACGAGCATCGATTTTACAAGTCTTCGAAGAGTATACGAGAGAAAGATAAAACTTTTTCTCTCAGAACTGTGCGAAAACTTGTATTCCGGCTCAAAACAACGGGATACATCGTTTTAGATCGAAACTAGCAAGATTCACGAGCATCGATTTTACAAGTCTTCGAAGAGTATACGAGAGAAAGATAAAACTTTCTCTCAGAACTGTGCGAAAACTTGTATTCCGGCTCAAAACAACGGATACATCGTATTAGATCGAAACTAGCAAGATTCACGAGCATCGATTTTACAAGACCTCGAAGAGTACACGAGAGAACGGTGTAAACTTTTTCTCTCAGAACTGTGCGAAAACTTGTATTCCGGCTCAAAACAACGGAATACATCGTTTTAGATCGAAGCTAGCAAGATTCACGAGCATCGATTTTACAAGTCTTCGAAGAGTATACGAGAGAAAGATAAAACTTTTTCTCTCAGAACAGTGCGAAAACTTGTATTCCGGCTCAAAACAACGGGATACATCGTTTTAGATCAAAACTAGCAAGATTCACGAGCATCGATTTTACAAGTCCTCGAAGAGTACACGAGAGAACGGTGTAAACGTTTTCTCTCAGAACTGTGCGAAAACTTGTATTCCGGCTCAAAACAACGGGATACATCGGTTTAGATCGAAACTAGCAAGATTCACGAGCATCGATTTTACAAGTCTTCGAAGAGTATACGAGAGAAAGATAAAACTTTTTTCTCTTAGAACTGTGCGAAAACTTGTATTCCGACTCAAAACAACGGCATACATCGTTTTAGATCGAAACTAGCAAGATTCACGAGCATCGATTTTACAAGTCTTCGAAGAGTATACGAGAGAAAGATAAAACTTTTTCTCTCAGAACTGTGCGAAAACTTGCATTCCGGCTCAAACAACGGGATAATACATTGTTTTAGATCGAAACTAGCAAGATTCACGAGCATCGATTTTACAAGTCTTCAAAGAGTATACGAAAGATAAAACTTTTTCTCTCAGAACTGTGCGAAAACTTGTATTCCGGCTCAAAACAACGGGATACATCGTTTTAGATCGAAACTAGCAAGATTCACGAGCATCGATTTTACAAGTCTTCGAAGAGTATACGAAAGAAAGGTGTAAACTTTTTCTCTCAGAACTGCGCGAAAACATGTATTCCGGCTCAAAACAACGGGATACACCATTTTAGTTCGAAACTAGCAAGATTCACGAGCATCGATTTTACAAGTCGTCGAAGAGTAGACGAGAGAATGGTGCAAACTTTTTCTCTCAGAACTGTGCGAAAAGTTGTATTCCGGCTCAAAACAACGGGATACATCGTTTTAGATCGAAACTAGCAAGATTCACGAGCATCGATTTTACAAGTCTTCGAAGAGTATACGAGAGAAAGATAAAACTTTTTCTCTCAGAACTGTGCGAAAACTTGTATTCCGGCTCAGAACAACGGGATACATCGTTTTAGATCGAAACTAGCAAGATTCACGAGCATCGATTTTACAAGTCTTCGAAGAGTATACGAGAGAAAGATAAAACTTTTTCTCTCAGAACTGTGCGAAAACTTGTATTCCGGCTCAAAACAACGGGATACATCGTTTTAGATCGAAACTATCAAAATTCACGAGCATCGATTTTACAAGTCTTCGAAGAGTATACGAGAGAAAGATAAAACTTTCTCTCAGAACTGTGCGAAAACTTGTATTCCGGCTGAAAACAACGGGATACATCGTATTAGATCGAAACTAGCAAGATTCACGAGCATCGATTTTACAAGACCTCGAAGAGTACACGAGAGAACGGTGTAAACTTTTTCTCTCAGAACTGTGCGAAAACTTGTATTCCGGCTCAAAACAACGGGATACATCGTTTTAGATCGAAACTAGCAAGATTCACGAGCATCGATTTTACAAGTCTTCGAGGAGTATACGAGAGAAAGATAAAACTTTTTCTCTCAGAACAGTGCGAAAACTTGTATTCCGGCTCAAAACAACGGGATACATCGTTTTGATCAAAACTAGCAAGATTCACGAGCATCGATTTTACAAGTCCTCGAAGAGTACACGAGAGAACGGTGTAAACTTTTTCTCTCAGAACTGTGCGAAAACTTGTATTCCGGCTCAAAACAACGGGATACATCGTTTTAGATCGAAACTAGCAAGATTCACGAGCATCGATTTTACAAGTCTTCGAAGAGTATACGAGAGAAAGATAAAACTTTTTCTCTTAGAACTGTGCGAAAACTTGTATTCCGGCTCAAAACAACGGCATACATCGTTTTAGATCGAAACTAGCAAGATTCGCGAGCATCGATTTTACAAGTCTTCGAAGAGTATACGAGAGAAAGATAAAACTTTTTCTCTCAGAACTGTGCGAAAACTTGCATTCCGGCTCAAAACAACGGGATACATTGTTTTAGATCGAAACTAGCAAGATTCACGAGCATCGATTTTACAAGTCTTCAAAGAGTATACGAGAGAAAGATAAAACTTTTTCTCTCAGAACTGTGCGAAAACTTGTATTCCGGCTCAAAACAACGGGATACATCGTTTTAGATCGAAACTAGCAAGATTCACGAGCATCGATTTTACAAGTCCTCGAAGAGTATACGAGAGAAAGATAAAACGTTTTCTCTCAGAACTGTGCGAAAACTTGTATTCCGGCTCAAAACAACGGGATACATCGTTTTAGATCGAAACTAGCAAGATTCACGAGCATCGATTTCACAAGTCTTCGAAGAGTATACGAGAGAAAGATAAAACTTTTTCTCTCAGAACTGTGCGAAAACTTGTATTCCGGCTCAAAACAACGGGATACATCGTTTTAGATCGAAACTAGCAAGATTCACGAGCATCGATTTTACAAGTCTTCGAAGAGTATACGAGAGAAAGATAAAACTTTTTCTCTCAGAACTGTGCGAAAACTTGTATTCCGGCTCAAAACAACGGGATACATCGTTTTAGATCGAAACTAGCAAGATTCACGAGCATCGATTTTTCAAGTCTTCGAAGAGTATACGAGAGAAAGATAAAACTTTTTCTCTCAGAACTGTGCGAAAACTTGTATTCCGGCTCAAAACAACGGGATACATCGTTTTAGATCGAAACTAGCAAGATTCACGAGCATCGATTTTACAAGTCTTCGAAGAGTATACGAGAGAAAGATAAAACTTTTTCTCTCAGAACTGTGCGAAAACTTGTATTTCGGCTCAAAACAACGGGATACATCGTTTTAGATCGAAACTAGCAAGATTCACGAGCATCGATTTTAAAAGTCTTTGAAGAGTATACGAGAGAAAGATAAAACTTTTTCTCTCAGAACTGTGCGAAAACTTGTATTCCGGCTCAAAACAACGGGATACATCGTTTTAGATCGAAACTAGCAAGATTCACGAGCATCGATTTTACAAGTCTTCGAAGAGTATACGAGAGAAAGATGAAACTTTTTCTCTCAGAACTGTGCGAAAACTTGTATTCCGGCTCAAAACAACGGGATACATCGTTTTAGATCGAAACTAGCAAGATTCACGAGCATCGATTTTACAAGACCTCGAAGAGTACACGAGAGAACGGTGTAAACTTTTTCTCTCAGAACTGTGCGAAAACTTGTATTCCGGCTCAAAACAACGGGATACATCGTTTTAGATCGAAACTAGCAAGATTCACGAGCATCGATTTTACAAGTCTTCGAAGAGTATACGAGAGAAAGATAAAACTTTTTCTCTCAGAACTGTGCGAAATCTTGTATTTCGGCTCAAAACAACGGGATACATCGTTTTAGATCGAAACTAGCAAGATTCACGAGCATCGATTTTAAAAGTCTTTGAAGAGTATACGAGAGAAAGGTAAAACTTTTTCTCTCAGAACTGTGCGAAAACTTGTATTCCGGCTCAAAACAACGGGATACATCGTTTTAGATCGAAACTAGCAGGATTCACGAGCATCGATTTTACAAGTCTTCGAAGAGTATACGAGAGAAAGATAAAACTTTTTCTCACAGAACTGTGCGAAAACTTGTATTCCGGCTCAAAACAACGGGATACATCGTTTTAGATCGAAACTAGCAAGATTCACGAGCATCGATTTTACAAGTCTTCGAAGAGTATACGAGAGAAAGATAAAACTTTTTCTCTCAGAACTGTGCGAAAACTTGTATTCCGGCTCAAAACAACGGGATACATCGTTTTAGATCGAAACTAGCAAAATTCAAGAGCATCGATTTTACAAGTCTTCGAAGAGTATACGAGAGAAAGATAAAACTTTCTCTCAGAACTGTGCGAAAACTTGTATTCCGGCTCAAAACAACGGGATACATCGTATTAGATCGAAACTAGCAAGATTCACGAGCATCGATTTTACAAGACCTCGAAGAGTACACGAGAGAACGGTGTAAACTTTTTCTCTCAGAACTGTGCGAAAACTTGTATTCCGGCTCAAAACAACGGGATACACTATTTTAGTTCGAAACTAGCAAGATTCACGAGCATCGATTTTACAAGTCGTCGAAGAGTAGACGAGAGAATGGTGCAAACCTTTTTTCTCAGAACTGTGCGAAAAGTTGTATTCCGGCTCAAAACAACGGGATACATCGTTTTAGATCGAAACTAGCAAGATTCACGAGCATCGATTTTACAAGTCTTCGAAGAGTATACGAGAGAAAGATAAAACTTTTTCTCTCAGAACTGTGCGAAAACTTGTATTCCGGCTCAAAACAACGGGATACATCGTTTTAGATCGAAACTAGCAAGATTCACGAGCATCGATTTTACAAGTCTTCGAAGAGTATACGAGAGAAAGATAAAACTTTTTCTCTCAGAACTGTGCGAAAACTTGTATTCCGGCTCAAAACAACGGGATACATCGTTTTAGATTGAAACTAGCAAAATTCACGAGCATCGATTTTACAAGTCTTCGAAGAGTATACGAGAGAAAGATAAAACTTTCTCTCAGAACTGTGCGAAAACTTGTATTCCGGCTCAAAACAACGGGATACATTGTTTTAGATCGAAACTAGCAAGATTCACGAGCATCGATTTTACAAGTCTTCAAAGAGTATACGAGAGAAAGATAAAACTTTTTCTCTCAGAACTGTGCGAAAACTTGTATTCCGGCTCAAAACAACGGGATACATCGTTTTAGATCGAAACTAGCAAGATTCACGAGCATCGATTTTACAAGTCCTCGAAGAGTATACGAGAGAAAGATAAAACTTTTTCTCTCAGAACTGTGCGAAAACTTGTATTCCGGCTCAAAACAACGGGATACATCGTTTTAGATCGAAACTAGCAAGATTCACGAGCATCGATTTCACAAGTCTTCGAAGAGTATACGAGAGAAAGATAAAACTTTTTCTCTCAGAACTGTGCGAAAACTTGTATTCCGGCTCAAAACAACGGGATACATCGTTTTAGATCGAAACTAGCAAGATTCACGAGCATCGATTTTACAAGTCTTCGAAGAGTATACGAGAGAAAGATAAAACTTTTTCTCTCAGAACTGTGCGAAAACTTGTATTCCGGCTCAAAACAACGGGATACATCGTTTTAGATCGAAACTAGCAAGATTCACGAGCATCGATTTTTCAAGTCTTCGAAGAGTATACGAGAGAAAGATAAAACTTTTTCTCTCAGAACTGTGCGAAAACTTGTATTCCGGCTCAAAACAACGGGATACATCGTTTTAGATCGAAACTAGCAAGATTCACGAGCATCGATTTTACAAGTCTTCGAAGAGTATACGAGAGAAAGATAAAACTTTTTCTCTCAGAACTGTGCGAAAACTTGTATTTCGGCTCAAAACAACGGGATACATCGTTTTAGATCGAAACTAGCAAGATTCACGAGCATCGATTTTAAAAGTCTTTGAAGAGTATACGAGAGAAAGATAAAACTTTTTCTCTCAGAACTGTGCGAAAACTTGTATTCCGGCTCAAAACAACGGGATACATCGTTTTAGATCGAAACTAGCAAGATTCACGAGCATCGATTTTACAAGTCTTCGAAGAGTATACGAGAGAAAGATGAAACTTTTTCTCTCAGAACTGTGCGAAAACTTGTATTCCGGCTCAAAACAACGGGATACATCGTTTTAGATCGAAACTAGCAAGATTCACGAGCATCGATTTTACAAGACCTCGAAGAGTACACGAGAGAACGGTGTAAACTTTTTCTCTCAGAACTGTGCGAAAACTTGTATTCCGGCTCAAAACAACGGGATACATCGTTTTAGATCGAAACTAGCAAGATTCACGAGCATCGATTTTACAAGTCTTCGAAGAGTATACGAGAGAAAGATAAAACTTTTTCTCTCAGAACTGTGCGAAATCTTGTATTTCGGCTCAAAACAACGGGATACATCGTTTTAGATCGAAACTAGCAAGATTCACGAGCATCGATTTTAAAAGTCTTTGAAGAGTATACGAGAGAAAGGTAAAACTTTTTCTCTCAGAACTGTGCGAAAACTTGTATTCCGGCTCAAAACAACGGGATACATCGTTTTAGATCGAAACTAGCAGGATTCACGAGCATCGATTTTACAAGTCTTCGAAGAGTATACGAGAGAAAGATAAAACTTTTTCTCACAGAACTGTGCGAAAACTTGTATTCCGGCTCAAAACAACGGGATACATCGTTTTAGATCGAAACTAGCAAGATTCACGAGCATCGATTTTACAAGTCTTCGAAGAGTATACGAGAGAAAGATAAAACTTTTTCTCTCAGAACTGTGCGAAAACTTGTATTCCGGCTCAAAACAACGGGATACATCGTTTTAGATCGAAACTAGCAAAATTCAAGAGCATCGATTTTACAAGTCTTCGAAGAGTATACGAGAGAAAGATAAAACTTTCTCTCAGAACTGTGCGAAAACTTGTATTCCGGCTCAAAACAACGGGATACATCGTATTAGATCGAAACTAGCAAGATTCACGAGCATCGATTTTACAAGACCTCGAAGAGTACACGAGAGAACGATGTAAACTTTTTCTCTCAGAACTGTGCGAAAACTTGTATTCCGGCTCAAAACAACGGGATACACTATTTTAGTTCGAAACTAGCAAGATTCACGAGCATCGATTTTACAAGTCGTCGAAGAGTAGACGAGAGAATGGTGCAAACTTTTTTTCTCAGAACTGTGCGAAAAGTTGTATTCCGGCTCAAAACAACGGGATACATCGTTTTAGATCGAAACTAGCAAGATTCACGAGCATCGATTTTACAAGTCTTCGAAGAGTATACGAGAGAAAGATAAAACTTTTTCTCTCAGAACTGTGCGAAAACTTGTATTCCGGCTCAAAACAACGGGATACATCGTTTTAGATCGAAACTAGCAAGATTCACGAGCATCGATTTTACAAGTCTTCGAAGAGTATACGAGAGAAAGATAAAACTTTTTCTCTCAGAACTGTGCGAAAACTTGTATTCCGGCTCAAAACAACGGGATACATCGTTTTAGATTGAAACTAGCAAAATTCACGAGCATCGATTTTACAAGTCTTCGAAGAGTATACGAGAGAAAGATAAAACTTTCTCTCAGAACTGTGCGAAAACTTGTATTCCGGCTCAAAACAACGGGATACATCGTATTAGATCGAAACTAGCAAGATTCACGAGCATCGATTTTACAAGACCTCGAAGAGTACACGAGGGAACGGTGTAAACTTTTTCTCTCAGAACTGTGCGAAAACTTGTATTCCGGCTCAAAACAACGGGATACATCGTTTTAAATCGAAACTAGCAAGATTCACGAGCATCGATTTTACAAGTCTTCGAAGAGTATACGAGAGAAAGATAAAACTTTTTCTCTCAGAACAGTGCGAAAACTTGTATTCCGGCTCAAAACAACGGGATACATCGTTTTGATCAAAACTAGCAAGATTCACGAGCATCGATTTTACAAGTCCTCGAAGAGTACACGAGAGAACGGTGTAAACTTTTTCTCTCAGAACTGTGCGAAAACTTGTATTCCGGCTCAAAACAACGGGATACATCGTTTTAGATCGAAACTAGCAAGATTCACGAGCATCGATTTTACAAGTCTTCGAAGAGTATACGAGAGAAAGATAAAACTTTTTCTCTTAGAACTGTGCGAAAACTTGTATTCCGGCTCAAAACAACGGCATACATCGTTTTAGATCGAAACTAGCAAGATTCGCGAGCATCGATTTTACAAGTCTTCGAAGAGTATACGAGAGAAAGATAAAACTTTTTCTCTCAGAACTGTGCGAAAACTTGCATTCCGGCTCAAAACAACGGGATACATTGTTTTAGATCGAAACTAGCAAGATTCACGAGCATCGATTTTACAAGTCCTCGAAGAGTATACGAGAGAAAAATAAAACTTTTTCTCTCAGAACTGTGCGAAAACTTGTATTCCGGCTCAAAACAACGGGATACATCGTTTTAGATCGAAACTACCAAGATTCACGAGCATCGATTTCACAAGTCTTCGAAGAGTATACGAGAGAAAGATAAAACTTTTTCTCTCAGAACTGTGCGAAAACTTGTATTCCGGCTCAAAACAACGGGATACATCGTTTTAGATCGAAACTAGCAAGATTCACGAGCATCGATTTTACAAGTCTTCGAAGAGTATACGAGAGAAAGATAAAACTTTTTCTCTCAGAACTGTGCGAAAACTTGTATTCCGGCTCAAAACAACGGGATACATCGTTTTAGATCGAAACTAGCAAGATTCACGAGCATCGATTTTACAAGACCTCGAAGAGTACACGAGAGAACGGTGTAAACTTTTTCTCTCAGAACTGTGCGAAAACTTGTATTCCGGCTCAAAACAACGGGATACATCGTTTTAGATCGAAACTAGCAAGATTCACGAGCATCGATTTTACAAGTCTTCGAAGAGTATACGAGAGAAAGATAAAACTTTTTCTCTCAGAACAGTGCGAAAACTTGTATTCCGGCTCAAAACAACGGGATACATCGTTTTGATCAAAACTAGCAAGATTCACGAGCATCGATTTTACAAGTCCTCGAAGAGTACACGAGAGAACGGTGTAAACTTTTTCTCTCAGAACTGTGCGAAAACTTGTATTCTGGCTCAAAACAACGGGATACATCATTTTAGATCGAAACTAGCAAGATTCACGAGCATCGATTTTACAAGTCCTCGAAGAGTACACGAGAGAACGGTGTAAACTTTTTCTCTCAGAACTGTGCGAAAACTTGTATTCCGGCTCAAAACAACGGGATACATCGTTTTAGATCGAAACTAGCAAGATTCACGAGCATCGATTTTACAAGTCTTCGAAGAGTATACGAGAGAAAGATAAAACTTTTTCTCTCAGAACAGTGCGAAAACTTGTATTCCGGCTCAAAACAACGGGATACATCGTTTTGATCAAAACTAGCAAGATTCACGAGCATCGATTTTACAAGTCCTCGAAGAGTACACGAGAGAACGGTGTAAACTTTTTCTCTCAGAACTGTGCGAAAACTTGTATTCCGGCTCAAAACAACGGGATACATCGTTTTAGATCGAAACTAGCAAGATTCACGAGCATCGATTTTACAAGTCTTCGAAGAGTATACGAGAGAAAGATAAAACTTTTTCTCTTAGAACTGTGCGAAAACTTGTATTCCGGCTCAAAACAACGGCATACATCGTTTTAGATCGAAACTAGCAAGATTCGCGAGCATCGATTTTACAAGTCTTCGAAGAGTATACGAGAGAAAGATAAAACTTTTTCTCTCAGAACTGTGCGAAAACTTGCATTCCGGCTCAAAACAACGGGATACATTGTTTTAGATCGAAACTAGCAAGATTCACGAGCATCGATTTTACAAGTCCTCGAAGAGTATACGAGAGAAAAATAAAACATTTTCTCTCAGAACTGTGCGAAAACTTGTATTCCGGCTCAAAACAACGGGATACATCGTTTTAGATCGAAACTACCAAGATTCACGAGCATCGATTTCACAAGTCTTCGAAGAGTATACGAGAGAAAGATAAAACTTTTTCTCTCAGAACTGTGCGAAAACTTGTATTCCGGCTCAAAACAACGGGATACATCGTTTTAGATCGAAACTAGCAAGATTCACGAGCATCGATTTTACAAGTCTTCGAAGAGTATACGAGAGAAAGATAAAACTTTTTCTCTCAGAACTGTGCGAAAACTTGTATTCCGGCTCAAAACAACGGGATACATCGTTTTAGATCGAAACTAGCAAGATTCACGAGCATCGATTTTACAAGACCTCGAAGAGTACACGAGAGAACGGTGTAAACTTTTTCTCTCAGAACTGTGCGAAAACTTGTATTCCGGCTCAAAACAACGGGATACATCGTTTTAGATCGAAACTAGCAAGATTCACGAGCATCGATTTTACAAGTCTTCGAAGAGTATACGAGAGAAAGATAAAACTTTTTCTCTCAGAACTGTGCGAAAACTTGTATTTCGGCTCAAAACAACGGGATACATCGTTTTAGATCGAAACTAGCAAGATTCACGAGCATCGATTTTAAAAGTCTTTGAAGAGTATACGAGAGAAAGATAAAACTTTTTCTCTCAGAACTGTGCGAAAACTTGTATTCCGGCTCAAAACAACGGGATACATCGTTTTAGATCGAAACTAGCAAGATTCACGAGCATCGATTTTACAAGTCTTCGAAGAGTATACGAGAGAAAGATGAAACTTTTTCTCTCAGAACTGTGCGAAAACTTGTATTCCGGCTCAAAACAACGGGATACATCGTTTTAGATCGAAACTAGCAAGATTCACGAGCATCGATTTTACAAGACCTCGAAGAGTACACGAGAGAACGGTGTAAACTTTTTCTCTCAGAACTGTGCGAAAACTTGTATTCCGGCTCAAAACAACGGGATACATCGTTTTAGATCGAAACTAGCAAGATTCACGAGCATCGATTTTACAAGTCTTCGAAGAGTATACGAGAGAAAGATAAAACTTTTTCTCTCAGAACTGTGCGAAAACTTGTATTTCGGCTCAAAACAACGGGATACATCGTTTTAGATCGAAACTAGCAAGATTCACGAGCATCGATTTTAAAAGTCTTTGAAGAGTATACGAGAGAAAGGTAAAACTTTTTCTCTCAGAACTGTGCGAAAACTTGTATTCCGGCTCAAAACAACGGGATACATCGTTTTAGATCGAAACTAGCAAGATTCACGAGCATCGATTTTACAAGTCTTCGAAGAGTATACGAGAGAAAGATAAAACTTTTTCTCTCAGAACTGTGCGAAAACTTGTATTCCGGCTCAAAACAACGGGATACATCGTTTTAGATCGAAACTAGCAAGATTCACGAGCATCGATTTTACAAGTCTTCGAAGAGTATACGAGAAACTTTTTCTCTTAGAACTGTGCGAAAACTTGTATTCCGACTCAAAACAACGGCATACATCGTTTTAGATCGAAACTAGCAAGATTCACGAGCATCGATTTTACAAGTCTTCGAAGAGTATGCGAGAGAAAGATAAAACTTTTTCTCTCAGAACTGTGCGAAAACTTGTATTCCGGCTCAAAACAACGGGATACATCGTTTTAGATCGAAACTAGCAAGATTCACGAGCATCGATTTTACAAGTCTTCGAAGAGTATACGAAAGAAAGGTGTAAACTTTTTCTCTCAGAACTGCGCGAAAACATGTATTCCGGCTCAAAACAACGGGATACACCATTTTAGTTCGAAACTAGCAAGATTCACGAGCATCGATTTTACAAGTCGTCGAAGAGTAGACGAGAGAATGGTGCAAACTTTTTCTCTCAGAACTGTGCGAAAAGTTGTATTCCGGCTCAAAACAACGGGATACATCGTTTTAGATCGAAACTAGCAAGATTCACGAGCATCGATTTTACAAGTCTTCGAAGAGTATACGAGAGAAAGATAAAACTTTTTCTCTCAGAACTGTGCAAAAACTTGTATTCCGGCTCAAAACAACGGGATACATCGTTTTAGATCGAAGCTAGCAAGATTCACGAGCATCGATTTTACAAGTCTTCGAAGAGTATACGAGAGAAAGATAAAACTTTTTCTCTCAGAACAGTGCGAAAACTTGTATTCCGGCTAAAAACAACGGGATACATCGTTTTAGATCAAAACTAGCAAGATTCACGAGCATCGATTTTACAAGTCCTCGAAGAGTACACGAGAGAACGGTGTAAACTTTTTCTCTCAGAACTGTGCGAAAACTTGTATTCCGGCTCAAAACAACGGGATACATCGTTTTAGATCGAAACTAGCAAGATTCACGAGCATCGATTTTACAAGTCTTCGAAGAGTATACGAGAAACTTTTTCTCGTAGAACTGTGCGAAAACTTGTATTCCGACTCAAAACAACGGCCATACATCGTTTTAGATCGAAACTAGCAAGATTCACGAGCATCGATTTTACAAGTCTTCGAAGAGTATACGAGAGAAAGATAAAACTTTTTCTCTCAGAACTGTGCGAAAACTTGTATTCCGGCTCAAAACAACGGGATACATCGTTTTAGATCGAAACTAGCAAGATTCACGAGCATCGATTTTACAAGTCTTCGAAGAGTATACGAAAGAAAGGAAAGGTGTAAACTTTTTCTCTCAGAACTGCGCGAAAACATGTATTCCGGCTCAAAACAACGGGATTACACCATTTTAGTTCGAAACTAGCAAGATTCACGAGCATCGATTTTACAAGTCGTCGAAGAGTAGACGAGAGAATGGTGCAAACTTTTTCTCTCAGAACTGTGCGAAAAGTTGTATTCCGGCTCAAAACAACGGGATACATCGTTTTAGATCGAAACTAGCAAGATTCACGAGCATCGATTTTACAAGTCTTCGAAGAGTATACGAGAGAAAGATAAAACTTTTTCTCTCAGAACTGTGCGAAAACTTGTATTTCCGGCTCAAAACAACGGGATACATCGTTTTAGATCGAAACTAGCAAGATTCACGAGCATCGATTTTAAAAGTCTTTGAAGAGTATACGAGAGAAAGGTAAAACTTTTTCTCTCAGAACTGTGCGAAAACTTGTCAAAACAACGGGATACATCGTTTTAGATCGAAACTAGCAAGATTCACGAGCATCGATTTTACAAGTCTTCGAAGAGTATACGAGAGAAAGATAAAACTTTTTCTCTCAGAACTGTGCGAAAAGTTGTATTCCGGCTCAAAACAACGGGATACATCGTTTTAGATCGAAACTAGCAAGATTCACGAGCATCGATTTTACAAGTCTTCGAAGAGTATACGAGAGAAAGATAAAACTTTTTCTCTCAGAACTGTGCGAAAACTTGTATTCCGGCTCAAAACAACGGGATACATCGTTTTAGATCGAAACTAGCAAGATTCACGAGCATCGATTTTAAAAGTCTTTGAAGAGTATACGAGAGAAAGATAAAACTTTTTCTCTCAGAACTGTGCGAAAACTTGTATTCCGGCTCAAAACAACGGGATACATCGTTTTAGATCGAAACTAGCAAGATTCACGAGCATCGATTTTACAAGTCTTCGAAGAGTATACGAGAGAAAGATAAAACGTTTTCTCTCAGAACTGTGCGAAAACTTGTATTCCGGCTCAAAACAACGGGATACATCGTTTTAGATCGAAACTAGCAAGATTCACGAGCATCGATTTTACAAGTCTTCGAAGAGTATACGAGAGAAAGATAAAACTTTTTCTCTCAGAACTGTGCGAAAACTTGTATTCCGGCTCAAAACAACGGATACATCGTTTTAGATCAGAAACTAGCAAGATTCACGAGCATCGATTTTACAAGTCTTCGAAGAGTATACGAGAGAAAGATAAAACTTTTTCTCTCAGAACTGTGCGAAAACTTGTATTCCGGCTCAAACAACGGGATACATCGTTTTAGATCGAAACTAGCAAGATTCACGAGCATCGATTTTACAAGTCTTCGAAGAGTATACGAGAGAAAGATAAAACTTTCTCTCAGAACTGTGCGAAAACTTGTATTCCGGCTCAAAACAACGGGATACATCGTATTAGATCGAAACTAGCAAGATTCACGAGCATCGATTTTACAAGACCTCGAAGAGTACACGAGAGAACGGTGTAAACTTTTTCTCTCAGAACTGTGCGAAAACTTGTATTCCGGCTCAAAACAACGGGATACATCGTTTTAGATCGAAGCTAGCAAGATTCACGAGCATCGATTTTTACAAGTCTTCGAAGAGTATACGAGAGAAAGATAAAACTTTTTCTCTCAGAACAGTGCGAAAACTTGTATTCCGGCTAAAAACAACGGGATACATCGTTTTAGATCAAAACTAGCAAGATTCACGAGCATCGATTTTACAAGTCCTCGAAGAGTACACGAGAGAACGGTGTAAACTTTTTCTCTCAGAACTGTGCGAAAACTTGTATTCCGGCTCAAAACAACGGGATACATCGTTTTAGATCGAAACTAGCAAGATTCACGAGCATCGATTTTACAAGTCTTCGAAGAGTATACGAGAAACTTTTTCTCTTAGAACTGTGCGAAAACTTGTATTCCGACTCAAAACAACGGCATACATCGTTTTAGATCGAAACTAGCAAGATTCACGAGCATCGATTTTACAAGTCTTCGAAGAGTATGCGAGAGAAAGATAAAACTTTTTCTCTCAGAACTGTGCGAAAACTTGTATTCCGGCTCAAAACAACGGGATACATCGTTTTAGATCGAAACTAGCAAGATTCACGAGCATCGATTTTACAAGTCTTCGAAGAGTATACGAAGAGAAAGGTGTAAACTTTTTCTCTCAGAACTGCGCGAAAACATGTATTCCGGCTCAAAACAACGGGATACACCAGTTTTAGTTCGAAACTAGCAAGATTCACGAGCATCGATTTACAAGTCGTCGAAGAGTAGACGAGAGAATGGTGCAAACTTTTTCTCTCAGAACTGTGCGAAAAGTTGTATTCCGGCTCAAAACAACGGGATACATCGTTTTAGATCGAAACTAGCAAGATTCACGAGCATCGATTTTACAAGTCTTCGAAGAGTATACGAGAGAAAGATAAAACTTTTTCTCTCAGAACTGTGCAAAAACTTGTATTCCGGCTCAAAACAACGGATACATCGTTTTAGATCGAAGCTAGCAAGATTCACGAGAATCGATTTTACAAGTCTTCGAAGAGTATACGAGAGAAAGATAAAACTTTTTCTCTCAGAACAGTGCGAAAACTTGTATTCCGGCTAAAAACAACGGGATACATCGTTTTAGATCAGAAACTAGCAAGATTCACGAGCATCGATTTTACAAGTCCTCGAAGAGTACACGAGAGAACGGTGTAAACTTTTTCTCTCAGAACTGTGCGAAAACTTGTATTCCGGCTCAAAACAACGGGATACATCGTTTTAGATCGAAACTAGCAAGATTCACGAGCATCGATTTTACAAGTCATCGAAGAGTATACGAGAAACTTTTTCTCTTAGAACTGTGCGAAAACTTGTATTCCGACTCAAAACAACGGCATACATCGTTTTAGATCGAAACTAGCAAGATTCACGAGCATCGATTTTTACAAGTCTTCGAAGAGTATACGAGAGAAAGATAAAACTTTTTCTCTCAGAACTGTGCGAAAACTTGTATTCCGGCTCAAAACAACGGGATACATCGTTTTAGATCGAAACTAGCAAGATTCACGAGCATCGATTTTACAAGTCTTCGAAGAGTATACGAAAGAAAGGTGTAAACGTTTTCTCTCAGAACTGCGCGAAAACATGTATTCCGGCTCAAAACAACGGGATACACCATTTTAGTTCGAAACTAGCAAGATTCACGAGCATCGATTTTACAAGTCGTCGAAGAGTAGACGAGAGAATGGTGCAAACTTTTTCTCTCAGAACTGTGCGAAAAGTTGTATTCCGGCTCAAAACAACGGGATACATCGTTTTAGATCGAAACTAGCAAGATTCACGAGCATCGATTTTACAAGTCTTCGAAGAGTATACGAGAGAAAGATAAAACTTTTTCTCTCAGAACTGTGCGA
Organism: Amblyomma americanum; assembly: GCF_052857255.1. Classification (NCBI taxonomy): domain Eukaryota; kingdom Metazoa; phylum Arthropoda; class Arachnida; order Ixodida; family Ixodidae; genus Amblyomma; species Amblyomma americanum. The sequence goes on along the minus strand of NW_027526668.1, from coordinate 117,299 downwards.
AAACTTGTATTCCGGCTCAAAACAACGGGATACATCGTTTTAGATCGAAACTAGCAAAATTCACGAGCATCGATTTTACAAGTCTTCGAAGAGTATACGAGAGAAAGATAAAACTTTCTCTCAGAACTGTGCGAAAACTTGTATTCCGGCTCAAAACAACGGGATACATCGTATTAGATCGAAACTAGCAAGATTCACGAGCATGCGATTTTACAAGACCTCGAAGAGTACACGAGAGAACGGTGTAAACTTTTTCTCTCAGAACTGTGCGAAAACTTGTATTCCGGCTCAAGAACAACGGGATACATCGTTTTAGATCGAAACTAGCAAGATTCACGAGCATCGATTTTACAAGTCCTCGAAGAGTACACGAGAGAACGGTGTAAACTTTTTCTCTCAGAACTGTGCGAAAACTTGTATTCCGGCTCAAACAACGGGATACATCGTTTTAGATCGAAACTAGCAAGATTCACGAGCATCGATTTTACAAGTCCTCGAAGAGTATACGAGAGAAAGATAAAACTTTTTCTCTCAGAACTGTGCGAAAACTTGTATTCCGGCTCAAAACAACGGGATACATCGTTTTAGATCGAAACTAGCAAGATTCACGAGCATCGATTTCACAAGTCTTCGAAGAGTATACGAGAGAAAGATAAAACTTTTTCTCTCAGAACTGTGCGAAAACTTGTATTCCGGCTCAAAACAACGGGATACATCGTTTTAGATCGAAACTAGCAAGATTCACGAGCATCGATTTTACAAGTCTTCGAAGAGTATACGAGAAACTTTTTCTCTAGAACTGTGCGAAAACTTGTATTCCGGACTCAAAACAACGGCATACATCGTTTTAGATCGAAACTAGCAAGATTCACGAGCATCGATTTTACAAGTCTTCGAAGAGTATACGAGAGAAAGATAAAACTTTTTCTCTCAGAACTGTGCGAAAACTTGTATTCCGGCTCAAAACAACGGGATACATCGTTTTAGATCGAAACTAGCAAGATTCACGAGCATCGATTTTACAAGTCTTCGAAGAGTATACGAGAGAAAGATAAAACTTTTTCTCTCAGAACTGTGCGAAAACTTGTATTCCGGCTCAAAACAACGGGATACATCGTTTTAGATCGAAACTAGCAAAATTCACGAGCATCGATTTTACAAGTCTTCGAAGAGTATACGAGAGAAAGATAAAACTTTCTCTCAGAACTGTGCGAAAACTTGTATTCCGGCTCAAAACAACGGGATACATCGTATTAGATCGAAACTAGCAAGATTCACGAGCATCGATTTTACAAGACCTCGAAGAGTACACGAGAGAACGGTTAAACTTTTTCTCTCAGAACTGTGCGAAAACTTGTATTCCGGCTCAAAACAACGGGATACATCGTTTTAGATCGAAACTAGCAAGATTCACGAGCATCGATTTTACAAGTCTTCGAAGAGTATACGAGAGAAAGATAAAACTTTTTCTCTCAGAACAGTGCGAAAACTTGTATTCCGGCTCAAAACAACGGGATACATCGTTTTGATCAAAACTAGCAAGATTCACGAGCATCGATTTTACAAGTCCTCGAAGAGTACACGAGAGAACGGTGTAAACTTTTTCTCTCAGAACTGTGCGAAAACTTGTATTCCGGCTCAAAACAACGGGATACATCGTTTTAGATCGAAACTAGCAAGATTCACGAGCATCGATTTTACAAGTCCTCGAAGAGTATACGAGAGAAAGATAAAACTTTTTCTCTCAGAACTGTGCGAAAACTTGTATTCCGGCTCAAAACAACGGATACATCGTTTTAGATCGAAACTAGCAAGATTCACGAGCATCGATTTCACAAGTCTTCGAAGAGTATACGAGAGAAAGATAAAATTTTTTCTCTCAGAACTGTGCGAAAACTTGTATTCCGGCTCAAAACAACGGGATACATCGTTTTAGATCGAAACTAGCAAGATTCACGAGCATCGATTTTACAAGTCTTCGAAGAGTATACGAGAGAAAGATAAAACTTTTTCTCTCAGAACTGTGCGAAAACTTGTATTCCGGCTCAAAACAACGGGATACATCGTTTTAGATTGAAACTAGCAAGATTCACGAGCATCGATTTTACAAGACCTCGAAGAGTACACGAGAGAACGGTGTAAACTTTTTCTCTCAGAACTGTGCGAAAACTTGTATTCCGGCTCAAAACAACGGGATACATCGTTTTATATCGAAACTAGCAAGATTCACGAGCATCGATTTTAAAAGTCTTTGAAGAGTATACGAGAGAAAGGTAAAACTTTTTCTCTCAGAACTGTGCGAAAAACTTGTATTCCGGCTCAAAACAACGGGATACATCGTTTTAGATCGAAACTAGCAAGATTCACGAGCATCGATTTTACAAGTCTTCGAAGAGTATACGAGAGAAAGATAAAACTTTTTCTCTCAGAACTGTGCGAAAACTTGTATTCCGGCTCAAAACAACGGGATACATCGTTTGAGATCGAAACTAGCAAGATTCACGAGCATCGATTTTACAAGTCTTCGAAGAGTATACGAGAGAAAGATAAATTTTTTCTCTCAGAACTGTGCGAAAACTTGTATTCCGGCTCAAAACAACGGGATACATCGTTTTAGATCGAAACTAGCAAGATTCACGAGCATCGATTTTAAAAGTCTTTGAAGAGTATACGAGAGAAAGATAAAACTTTTTCTCTCAGAACTGTGCGAAAACTTGTATTCCGGCTCAAAACAACGGGATACATCGTTTTAGATCGAAACTAGCAAGATTCACGAGCATCGATTTTACAAGTCTTCGAAGAGTATACGAGAGAAAGATAAAACGTTTCTCTCAGAACTGTGCGAAAACTTGTATTCCGGCTCAAAACAACGGGATACATCGTTTTAGATCGAAACTAGCAAGATTCACGAGCATCGATTTTACAAGTCTTCGAAGAGTATACGAGAGAAAGATAGAAACTTTTTCTCTCAGAACTGTGCGAAAACTTGTATTCCGGCTCAAAACAACGGGATACATCGTTTTAGATCGAAACTAGCAAGATTCACGAGCATCGATTTTACAAGTCTTCGAAGAGTATACGAGAGAAAGATAAAACTTTTTCTCTCAGAACTGTGCGAAAACTTGTATTCCGGCTCAAAACAACGGGATACATCGTTTTAGATCGAAACTAGCAAGATTCACGAGCATCGATTTTACAAGTCTTCGAAGAGTATACGAGAGGAAAGATAAAACTTTTTCTCTCAGAACTGTGCGAAAACTTGTATTCCGGCTCAAAACAACGGGATACATCGTTTTAGATCGAAACTAGCAAGATTCACGAGCATCGATTTTACAAGTCTTCGAAGAGTATACGAGAGAAAGATAAAACTTTTTCTCTCAGAACTGTGCGAAAACTTGTATTCCGGCTCAAAACAACGGGATACATCGTTTTAGATCGAAACTAGCAAGATTCACGAGCATCGATTTTACAAGTCTTCGAAGAGTATACGAGAGAAAGATAAAACTTTCTCTCAGAACTGTGCGAAAACTTGTATTCCGGCTCAAAACAACGGGATACATCGTTTTAGATTGAAACTAGCAAGATTCACGAGCATCGATTTTACAAGACCTCGAAGAGTACACGAGAGAACGGTGTAAAACTTTTTCTCTCAGAACTGTGCGAAAACTTGTATTCCGGCTCAAAACAACGGGATACATCGTTTTAGATCGAAACTAGCAAGATTCACGAGCATCGATTTTACAAGTCCTCGAAGAGTATACGAGAGAAAGATAAAACTTTTTCTCTCAGAACTGTGCGAAAACTTGTATTCCGGCTCAAAACAACGGGATACATCGTTTTAGATCGAAACTAGCAAGATTCACGAGCATCGATTTCACAAGTCCTCGAAGAGTACACGAGAGAACGGTGTAAACTTTTTCTCTCAGAACTGTGCGAAAACTTGTATTCCGGCTCAAAACAACGGAATACATCGTTTTAGATCGAAACTAGCAAGATTCACGAGCATCGATTTTACAAGTCTTCGAAGAGTATACGAGAAACTTTTTCTCTTAGAACTGTGCGAAAACTTGTATTCCGACTCAAAACAACGGCATACATCGTTTTAGATCGAAACTAGCAAGATTCACGAGCATCGATTTTACAAGTCTTCGAAGAGTATACGAGAGAAAGATAAAACTTTTTCTCTCAGAACTGTGCGAAAACTTGTATTCCGGCTCAAAACAACGGGATACATCGTTTTAGATCGAAACTAGCAAGATTCACGAGCATCGATTTTACAAGTCTTCGAAGAGTATACGAGAGAAAGATAAAACTTTTTCTCTCAGAACTGTGCGAAAACTTGTATTCCGGCTCAAAACAACGGGATACATCGTTTTAGATCGAAACTAGCAAAATTCACGAGCATCGATTTTACAAGTCTTCGAAGAGTATACGAGAGAAAGATAAATTTTTTTCTCTCAGAACTGTGCGAAAACTTGTATTCCGGCTCAAAACAACGGGATACATCGTTTTAGATCGAAACTAGCAAGATTCACGAGCATCGATTTTAAAAGTCTTTGAAGAGTATACGAGAGAAAGATAAAACTTTTTCTCTCAGAACTGTGCGAAAACTTGTATTCCGGCTCAAAACAACGGGATACATCGTTTGAGATCGAAACTAGCAAGATTCACGAGCATCGATTTTACAAGTCTTCGAAGAGTATACGAGAGAAAGATAAATTTTTTTCTCTCAGAACTGTGCGAAAACTTGTATTCCGGCTCAAAACAACGGGATACATCGTTTTAGATCGAAACTAGCAAGATTCACGAGCATCGATTTTAAAAGTCTTTGAAGAGTATACGAGAGAAAGATAAAACTTTTTCTCTCAGAACTGTGCGAAAACTTGTATTCCGGCTCAAAACAACGGGATACATCGTTTTAGATCGAAACTAGCAAGATTCACGAGCATCGATTTTACAAGTCTTCGAAGAGTATACGAGAGAAAGATAAAACGTTTTCTCTCAGAACTGTGCGAAAACTTGTATTCCGGCTCAAAACAACGGGATACATCGTTTTAGATCGAAACTAGCAAGATTCACGAGCATCGATTTTACAAGTCTTCGAAGAGTATACGAGAGAAAGATAAAACTTTTTCTCTCAGAACTGTGCGAAAACTTGTATTCCGGCTCAAAACAACGGGATACATCGTTTTAGATCGAAACTAGCAAGATTCACGAGCATCGATTTTACAAGTCTTCGAAGAGTATACGAGAGAAAGATAAAACTTTTTCTCTCAGAACTGTGCGAAAACTTGTATTCCGGCTCAAAACAACGGGATACATCGTTTTAGATCGAAACTAGCAAGATTCACGAGCATCGATTTTACAAGTCTTCGAAGAGTATACGAGAGAAAGATAAAACTTTTTCTCTCAGAACTGTGCGAAAACTTGTATTCCGGCTCAAAACAACGGGATACATCGTTTTAGATCGAAACTAGCAAGATTCACGAGCATCGATTTTACAAGTCTTCGAAGAGTATACGAGAGAAAGATAAAACTTTTTCTCTCAGAACTGTGCGAAAACTTGTATTCCGGCTCAAAACAACGGGATACATCGTTTTAGATCGAAACTAGCAAGATTCACGAGCATCGATTTTACAAGTCTTCGAAGAGTATACGAGAGAAAGATAAAACTTTCTCTCAGAACTGTGCGAAAACTTGTATTCCGGCTCAAAACAACGGGATACATCGTATTAGATTGAAACTAGCAAGATTCACGAGCATCGATTTTACAAGACCTCGAAGAGTACACGAGAGAACGGTGTAAACTTTTTCTCTCAGAACTGTGCGAAAACTTGTATTCCGGCTCAAAACAACGGGATACATCGTTTTAGATCGAAACTAGCAAGATTCACGAGCATCGATTTTACAAGTCCTCGAAGAGTATACGAGAGAAAGATAAAACTTTTTCTCTCAGAACTGTGCGAAAACTTGTATTCCGGCTCAAAACAACGGGATACATCGTTTTAGATCGAAACTAGCAAGATTCACGAGCATCGATTTCACAAGTCCTCGAAGAGTACACGAGAGAACGGTGTAAACTTTTTCTCTCAGAACTGTGCGAAAACTTGTATTCCGGCTCAAAACAACGGAATACATCGTTTTAGATCGAAACTAGCAAGATTCACGAGCATCGATTTTACAAGTCTTCGAAGAGTATACGAGAAACTTTTTCTCTTAGAACTGTGCGAAAACTTGTATTCCGACTCAAAACAACGGCATACATCGTTTTAGATCGAAACTAGCAAGATTCACGAGCATCGATTTTACAAGTCTTCGAAGAGTATACGAGAGAAAGATAAAACTTTTTCTCTCAGAACTGTGCGAAAACTTGTATTCCGGCTCAAAACAACGGGATACATCGTTTTAGATCGAAACTAGCAAGATTCACGAGCATCGATTTTACAAGTCTTCGAAGAGTATACGAGAGAAAGATAAAACTTTTTCTCTCAGAACTGTGCGAAAACTTGTATTCCGGCTCAAAACAACGGGATACATCGTTTTAGATCGAAACTAGCAAAATTCACGAGCATCGATTTTACAAGTCTTCGAAGAGTATACGAGAGAAAGATAAAACTTTCTCTCAGAACTGTGCGAAAACTTGTATTCCGGCTCAAAACAACGGGATACATCGTATTAGATCGAAACTAGCAAGATTCACGAGCATCGATTTTACAAGACCTCGAAGAGTACACGAGAGAACGGTGTAAACTTTTTCTCTCAGAACTGTGCGAAAACTTGTATTCCGGCTCAAAACAACGGGATACATCGTTTTAGATCGAAACTAGCAAGATTCACGAGCATCGATTTTACAAGTCTTCGAAGAGTATACGAGAGAAAGATAAAACTTTTTCTCTCAGAACAGTGCGAAAACTTGTATTCCGGCTCAAAACAACGGGATACATCGTTTTGATCAAAACTAGCAAGATTCACGAGCATCGATTTTACAAGTCCTCGAAGAGTACACGAGAGAACGGTGTAAACTTTTTCTCTCAGAACTGTGCGAAAACTTGTATTCCGGCTCAAAACAACGGGATACATCGTTTTAGATCGAAACTAGCAAGATTCACGAGCATCGATTTTACAAGTCCTCGAAGAGTATACGAGAGAAAGATAAAACTTTTTCTCTCAGAACTGTGCGAAAACTTGTATTCCGGCTCAAAACAACGGGATACATCGTTTTAGATCGAAACTAGCAAGATTCACGAGCATCGATTTCACAAGTCTTCGAAGAGTATACGAGAGAAAGATAAAATTTTTTCTCTCAGAACTGTGCGAAAACTTGTATTCCGGCTCAAAACAACGGGATACATCGTTTTAGATCGAAACTAGCAAGATTCACGAGCATCGATTTTACAAGTCTTCGAAGAGTATACGAGAGAAAGATAAAACTTTTTCTCTCAGAACTGTGCGAAAACTTGTATTCCGGCTCAAAACAACGGGATACATCGTTTTAGATTGAAACTAGCAAGATTCACGAGCATCGATTTTACAAGACCTCGAAGAGTACACGAGAGAACGGTGTAAACTTTTTCTCTCAGAACTGTGCGAAAACTTGTATTCCGGCTCAAAACAACGGGATACATCGTTTTATATCGAAACTAGCAAGATTCACGAGCATCGATTTTAAAAGTCTTTGAAGAGTATACGAGAGAAAGGTAAAACTTTTTCTCTCAGAACTGTGCGAAAACTTGTATTCCGGCTCAAAACAACGGGATACATCGTTTTAGATCGAAACTAGCAAGATTCACGAGCATCGATTTTACAAGTCTTCGAAGAGTATACGAGAGAAAGATAAAACTTTTTCTCTCAGAACTGTGCGAAAACTTGTATTCCGGCTCAAAACAACGGGATACATCGTTTGAGATCGAAACTAGCAAGATTCACGAGCATCGATTTTACAAGTCTTCGAAGAGTATACGAGAGAAAGATAAATTTTTTTCTCTCAGAACTGTGCGAAAACTTGTATTCCGGCTCAAAACAACGGGATACATCGTTTTAGATCGAAACTAGCAAGATTCACGAGCATCGATTTTAAAAGTCTTTGAAGAGTATACGAGAGAAAGATAAAACTTTTTCTCTCAGAACTGTGCGAAAACTTGTATTCCGGCTCAAAACAACGGGATACATCGTTTTAGATCGAAACTAGCAAGATTCACGAGCATCGATTTTACAAGTCTTCGAAGAGTATACGAGAGAAAGATAAAACGTTTTCTCTCAGAACTGTGCGAAAACTTGTATTCCGGCTCAAAACAACGGGATACATCGTTTTAGATCGAAACTAGCAAGATTCACGAGCATCGATTTTACAAGTCTTCGAAGAGTATACGAGAGAAAGATAAAACTTTTTCTCTCAGAACTGTGCGAAAACTTGTATTCCGGCTCAAAACAACGGGATACATCGTTTTAGATCGAAACTAGCAAGATTCACGAGCATCGATTTTACAAGTCTTCGAAGAGTATACGAGAGAAAGATAAAACTTTTTCTCTCAGAACTGTGCGAAAACTTGTATTCCGGCTCAAAACAACGGGATACATCGTTTTAGATCGAAACTAGCAAGATTCACGAGCATCGATTTTACAAGTCTTCGAAGAGTATACGAGAGAAAGATAAAACTTTCTCTCAGAACTGTGCGAAAACTTGTATTCCGGCTCAAAACAACGGGATACATCGTATTAGATTGAAACTAGCAAGATTCACGAGCATCGATTTTACAAGACCTCGAAGAGTACACGAGAGAACGGTGTAAACTTTTTCTCTCAGAACTGTGCGAAAACTTGTATTCCGGCTCAAAACAACGGGATACATCGTTTTAGATCGAAGCTAGCAAGATTCACGAGCATCGATTTTACAAGTCTTCGAAGAGTATACGAGAGAAAGATAAAACTTTTTCTCTCAGAACAGTGCGAAAACTTGTATTCCGGCTAAAAACAACGGGATACATCGTTTTAGATCAAAACTAGCAAGATTCACGAGCATCGATTTTACAAGTCCTCGAAGAGTACACGAGAGAACGGTGTAAACTTTTTCTCTCAGAACTGTGCGAAAACTTGTATTCCGGCTCAAAACAACGGAATACATCGTTTTAGATCGAAACTAGCAAGATTCACGAGCATCGATTTTACAAGTCTTCGAAGAGTATACGAGAAACTTTTTCTCTTAGAACTGTGCGAAAACTTGTATTCCAACTCAAAACAACGGCATACATCGTTTTAGATCGAAACTAGCAAGATTCACGAGCATCGATTTTACAAGTCTTCGAAGAGTATACGAGAGAAAGATAAAACTTTTTCTCTCAGAACTGTGCGAAAACTTGCATTCCGGCTCAAAACAACGGGATACATTGTTTTAGATCGAAACTAGCAAGATTCACGAGCATCGATTTTACAAGTCTTCAAAGAGTATACGAGAGAAAGATAAAACTTTTTCTCTCAGAACTGTGCGAAAACTTGTATTCCGGCTCAAAACAACGGGATACATCGTTTTAGATCGAAACTAGCAAGATTCACGAGCATCGATTTTACAAGTCTTCGAAGAGTATACGAAAGAAAGGTGTAAACTTTTTCTCTCAGAACTGCGCGAAAACATGTATTCCGGCTCAAAACAACGGGATACACCATTTTAGTTTGAAACTAGCAAGATTCACGAGCATCGATTTTACAAGTCGTCGAAGAGTAGACGAGAGAATGGTGCAAACTTTTTCTCTCAGAACTGTGCGAAAAGTTGTATTCCGGCTCAAAACAACGGGATACATCGTTTTAGATCGAAACTAGCAAGATTCACGAGCATCGATTTTACAAGTCTTCGAAGAATATACGAGAGAAAGATAAAACTTTTTCTCTCAGAACTGTGCGAAAACTTGTATTCCGGCTCAAAACAACGGGATACATCGTTTTAGATCGAAACTAGCAAGATTCACGAGCATCGATTTTACAAGTCTTCGAAGAGTATACGAGAGAAAGATAAAACTTTTTCTCTCAGAACTGTGCGAAAACTTGTATTCCGGCTCAAAACAACGGGATACATCATTTTAGATCGAAACTAGCTAAATTCACGAGCATCGATTTTACAAGTCTTCGAAGAGTATACGAGAGAAAGATAAAACTTTCTCTCAGAACTGTGCGAAAACTTGTATTCCGGCTCAAAACAACGGGATACATCGTATTAGATCGAAACTAGCAAGATTCACGAGCATCGATTTTACAAGACCTCGAAGAGTACACGAGAGAACGGTGTAAACTTTTTCTCTCAGAACTGTGCGAAAACTTGTATTCCGGCTCAAAACAACGGGATACATCGTTTTAGATCGAAACTAGCAAGATTCACGAGCATCGATTTTACAAGTCTTCGAAGAGTATACGAGAGAAAGATAAAACTTTTTCTCTCAGAACAGTGCGAAAACTTGTATTCCGGCTCAAAACAACGGGATACATCGTTTTGATCAAAACTAGCAAGATTCACGAGCATCGATTTTACAAGTCCTCGAAGAGTACACGAGAGAACGGTGTAAACTTTTTCTCTCAGAACTGTGCGAAAACTTGTATTCCGGCTCAAAACAACGGGATACATCGTTTTAGATCGAAACTAGCAAGATTCACGAGCATCGATTTTACAAGTCTTCGAAGAGTATACGAGAGAAAGATAAAACTTTTTCTCTTAGAACTGTGCGAAAACTTGTATTCCGGCTCAAAACAACGGCATACATCGTTTTAGATCGAAACTAGCAAGATTCGCGAGCATCGATTTTACAAGTCTTCGAAGAGTATACGAGAGAAAGATAAAACTTTTTCTCTCAGAACTGTGCGAAAACTTGCATTCCGGCTCAAAACAACGGGATACATTGTTTTAGATCGAAACTAGCAAGATTCACGAGCATCGATTTTACAAGTCCTCGAAGAGTATACGAGAGAAAGATAAAACTTTTTCTCTCAGAACTGTGCGAAAACTTGTATTCCGGCTCAAAACAACGGGATACATCGTTTTAGATCGAAACTAGCAAGATTCACGAGCATCGATTTCACAAGTCTTCGAAGAGTATACGAGAGAAAGATAAAACTTTTTCTCTCAGAACTGTGCGAAAACTTGTATTCCGGCTCAAAACAACGGGATACATCGTTTTAGATCGAAACTAGCAAGATTCACGAGCATCGATTTTACAAGTCCTCGAAGAGTATACGAGAGAAAGATAAAACTTTTTCTCTCAGAACTGTGCGAAAACTTGTATTCCGGCTCAAAACAACGGGATACATCGTTTTAGATCGAAACTAGCAAGATTCACGAGCATCGATTTCACAAGTCTTCGAAGAGTATACGAGAGAAAGATAAAACTTTTTCTCTCAGAACTGTGCGAAAACTTGTATTCCGGCTCAAAACAACGGGATACATCGTTTTAGATCGAAACTAGCAAGATTCACGAGCATCGATTTTACAAGTCTTCGAAGAGTATACGAGAGAAAGATAAAACTTTTTCTCTCAGAACTGTGCGAAAACTTGTATTCCGGCTCAAAACAACGGGATACATCGTTTTAGATCGAAACTAGCAAGATTCACGAGCATCGATTTTACAAGACCTCGAAGAGTACACGAGAGAACGGTGTAAACTTTTTCTCTCAGAACTGTGCGAAAACTTGTATTCCGGCTCAAAACAACGGGATACATCGTTTTATATCGAAACTAGCAAGATTCACGAGCATCGATTTTAAAAGTCTTTGAAGAGTATACGAGAGAAAGGTAAAACTTTTTCTCTCAGAACTGTGCGAAAACTTGTATTCCGGCTCAAAACAACGGGATACATCGTTTTAGATCGAAACTAGCAAGATTCACGAGCATCGATTTTACAAGTCTTCGAAGAGTATACGAGAGAAAGATAAAACTTTTTCTCTCAGAACTGTGCGAAAACTTGTATTCCGGCTCAAAACAACGGGATACATCGTTTTAGATCGAAACTAGCAAGATTCACGAGCATCGATTTTACAAGTCTTCGAAGAGTATACGAGAGAAAGATAAAACTTTTTCTCTCAGAACTGTGCGAAAACTTGTATTCCGGCTCAAAACAACGGGATACATCGTTTTAGATCGAAACTAGCAAGATTCACGAGCATCGATTTTAAAAGTCTTTGAAGAGTATACGAGAGAAAGATAAAACTTTTTCTCTCAGAACTGTGCGAAAACTTGTATTCCGGCTCAAAACAACGGGATACATCGTTTTAGATCGAAACTAGCAAGATTCACGAGCATCGATTTTACAAGTCTTCGAAGAGTATACGAGAGAAAGATAAAACGTTTTCTCTCAGAACTGTGCGAAAACTTGTATTCCGGCTCAAAACAACGGGATACATCGTTTTAGATCGAAACTAGCAAGATTCACGAGCATCGATTTTACAAGTCTTCGAAGAGTATACGAGAGAAAGATAAAACTTTTTCTCTCAGAACTGTGCGAAAACTTGTATTCCGGCTCAAAACAACGGGATACATCGTTTTAGATCGAAACTAGCAAGATTCACGAGCATCGATTTTACAAGTCTTCGAAGAGTACACGAGAGAAAGATAAAACTTTTTCTCTCAGAACTGTGCGAAAACTTGTATTCCGGCTCAAAACAACGGGATACATCGTTTTAGATCGAAACTAGCAAGATTCACGAGCATCGATTTTACAAGTCTTCGAAGAGTATACGAGAGAAAGATAAAACTTTCTCTCAGAACTGTGCGAAAACTTGTATTCCGGCTCAAAACAACGGGATACATCGTATTAGATCGAAACTAGCAAGATTCACGAGCATCGATTTTACAAGACCTCGAAGAGTACACGAGAGAACGGTGTAAACTTTTTCTCTCAGAACTGTGCGAAAACTTGTATTCCGGCTCAAAACAACGGGATACATCGTTTTAGATCGAAGCTAGCAAGATTCACGAGCATCGATTTTACAAGTCTTCGAAGAGTATACGAGAGAAAGATAAAACTTTTTCTCTCAGAACAGTGCGAAAACTTGTATTCCGGCTAAAAACAACGGGATACATCGTTTTAGATCAAAACTAGCAAGATTCACGAGCATCGATTTTACAAGTCCTCGAAGAGTACACGAGAGAACGGTGTAAACTTTTTCTCTCAGAACTGTGCGAAAACTTGTATTCCGGCTCAAAACAACGGAATACATCGTTTTAGATCGAAACTAGCAAGATTCACGAGCATCGATTTTACAAGTCTTCGAAGAGTATACGAGAAACTTTTTCTCTTAGAACTGTGCGAAAACTTGTATTCCGACTCAAAACAACGGCATACATCGTTTTAGATCGAAACTAGCAAGACTCACGAGCATCGATTTTACAAGTCTTCGAAGAGTATACGAGAGAAAGATAAAACTTTTTCTCTCAGAACTGTGCGAAAACTTGCATTCCGGCTCAAAACAACGGGATACATTGTTTTAGATCGAAACTAGCAAGATTCACGAGCATCGATTTTACAAGTCTTCAAAGAGTATACGAGAGAAAGATAAAACTTTTTCTCTCAGAACTGTGCGAAAACTTGTATTCCGGCTCAAAACAACGGGATACATCGTTTTAGATCGAAACTAGCAAGATTCACGAGCATCGATTTTACAAGTCTTCGAAGAGTATACGAAAGAAAGGTGTAAACTTTTTCTCTCAGAACTGCGCGAAAACATGTATTCCGGCTCAAAACAACGGGATACACCATTTTAGTTTGAAACTAGCAAGATTCACGAGCATCGATTTTACAAGTCGTCGAAGAGTAGACGAGAGAATGGTGCAAACTTTTTCTCTCAGAACTGTGCGAAAAGTTGTATTCCGGCTCAAAACAACGGGATACATCGTTTTAGATCGAAACTAGCAAGATTCACGAGCATCGATTTTACAAGTCTTCGAAGAGTATACGAGAGAAAGATAAAACTTTTTCTCTCAGAACTGTGCGAAAACTTGTATTCCGGCTCAAAACAACGGGATACATCGTTTTAGATCGAAACTAGCAAGATTCACGAGCATCGATTTTACAAGTCTTCGAAGAGTATACGAGAGAAAGATAAAACTTTTTCTCTCAGAACTGTGCGAAAACTTGTATTCCGGCTCAAAACAACGGGATACATCATTTTAGATCGAAACTAGCTAAATTCACGAGCATCGATTTTACAAGTCTTCGAAGAGTATACGAGAGAAAGATAAAACTTTCTCTCAGAACTGTGCGAAAACTTGTATTCCGGCTCAAAACAACGGGATACATCGTATTAGATCGAAACTAGCAAGATTCACGAGCATCGATTTTACAAGACCTCGAAGAGTACACGAGAGAACGGTGTAAACTTTTTCTCTCAGAACTGTGCGAAAACTTGTATTCCGGCTCAAAACAACGGGATACATCGTTTTAGATCGAAACTAGCAAGATTCACGAGCATCGATTTTACAAGTCTTCGAAGAGTATACGAGAGAAAGATAAAACTTTTTCTCTCAGAACAGTGCGAAAACTTGTATTCCGGCTCAAAACAACGGGATACATCGTTTTGATCAAAACTAGCAAGATTCACGAGCATCGATTTTACAAGTCCTCGAAGAGTACACGAGAGAACGGTGTAAACTTTTTCTCTCAGAACTGTGCGAAAACTTGTATTCCGGCTCAAAACAACGGGATACATCGTTTTAGATCGAAACTAGCAAGATTCACGAGCATCGATTTTACAAGTCTTCGAAGAGTATACGAGAGAAAGATAAAACTTTTTCTCTTAGAACTGTGCGAAAACTTGTATTCCGGCTCAAAACAACGGCATACATCGTTTTAGATCGAAACTAGCAAGATTCGCGAGCATCGATTTTACAAGTCTTCGAAGAGTATACGAGAGAAAGATAAAACTTTTTCTCTCAGAACTGTGCGAAAACTTGCATTCCGGCTCAAAACAACGGGATACATTGTTTTAGATCGAAACTAGCAAGATTCACGAGCATCGATTTTACAAGTCCTCGAAGAGTATACGAGAGAAAGATAAAACTTTTTCTCTCAGAACTGTGCGAAAACTTGTATTCCGGCTCAAAACAACGGGATACATCGTTTTAGATCGAAACTAGCAAGATTCACGAGCATCGATTTCACAAGTCTTCGAAGAGTATACGAGAGAAAGATAAAACTTTTTCTCTCAGAACTGTGCGAAAACTTGTATTCCGGCTCAAAACAACGGGATACATCGTTTTAGATCGAAACTAGCAAGATTCACGAGCATCGGTTTTACAAGTCTTCGAAGAGTATACGAGAGAAAGATAAAACTTTTTCTCTCAGAACTGTGCGAAAACTTGTATTCCGGCTCAAAACAACGGGATACATCGTTTTGATCAAAACTAGCAAGATTCACGAGCATCGATTTTACAAGTCTTCGAAGAGTATACGAGAGAAAGATAAAACTTTTTCTCTCAGAACTGTGCGAAAACTTGTATTCCGGCTCAAAACAACGGGATACATCGTTTTGATCAAAACTAGCAAGATTCACGAGCATCGATTTTACAAGTCTTCGAAGAGTATACGAGAGAAAGATAAAACTTTTTCTCTCAGAACTGTGCGAAAACTTGTATTCCGGCTCAAAACAACGGGATACATCGTTTTGATCAAAACTAGCAAGATTCACGAGCATCCATTTTACAAGTCTTCGAAGAGTATACGAGAGAAAGATAAAACTTTTTCTCTCAGAACTGTGCGAAAACTTGTATTCCGGCTCAAAACAACGGGATACATCGTTTTAGATCGAAACTAGCAAGATTCACGAGCATCGATTTTACAAGTCTTCGAAGAGTATACGAGAGAAAGATAAAACTTTTTCTCTCAGAACAGTGCGAAAACTTGTATTCCGGCTCAAAACAACGGGATACATCGTTTTGATCAAAACTAGCAAGATTCACGAGCATCGATTTTACAAGTCCTCGAAGAGTACACGAGAGAACGGTGTAAACTTTTTCTCTCAGAACTGTGCGAAAACTTGTATTCCGGCTCAAAACAACGGGATACATCGTTTTAGATCGAAACTAGCAAGATTCACGAGCATCGATTTTACAAGTCTTCGAAGAGTATACGAGAGAAAGATAAAACTTTTTCTCTTAGAACTGTGCGAAAACTTGTATTCCGGCTCAAAACAACGGCATACATCGTTTTAGATCGAAACTAGCAAGATTCGCGAGCATCGATTTTACAAGTCTTCGAAGAGTATACGAGAGGAAGATAACACTTTTTCTCTCAGAACTGTGCGAAAACTTGCATTCCGGCTCAAAACAACGGGATACATTGTTTTAGATCGAAACTAGCAAGATTCACGAGCATCGATTTTACAAGTCCTCGAAGAGTATACGAGAGAAAGATAAAACTTTTTCTCTCAGAACTGTGCGAAAACTTGTATTCCGGCTCAAAACAACGGGATACATCGTTTTAGATTGAAACTAGCAAGATTCACGAGCATCGATTTCACAAGTCTTCGAAGAGTATACGAGAGAAAGATAAAACTTTTTCTCTCAGGACTGTGCGAAAACTTGTATTCCGGCTCAAAACAACGGGATACATCGTTTTAGATCGAAACTAGCAAGATTCACGAGCATCGATTTTACAAGTCTTCGAAGAGTATACGAGAGAAAGATAAAACTTTTTCTCTCAGAACTGTGCGAAAACTTGTATTCCGGCTCAAAACAACGGGATACATCGTTTTAGATCGAAACTAGCAAGATTCACGAGCATCGATTTTACAAGACCTCGAAGAGTACACGAGAGAACGGTGTAAACTTTTTCTCTCAGAACTGTGCGAAAACTTGTATTCCGGCTCAAAACAACGGGATACATCGTTTTAGATCGAAACTAGCAAGATTCACGAGCATCGATTTTACAAGTCTTCGAAGAGTATACGAGAGAAAGATAAAACTTTTTCTCTCAGAACTGTGCGAAAACTTGTATTTCGGCTCAAAACAACGGGATACATCGTTTTAGATCGAAACTAGCAAGATTCACGAGCATCGATTTTAAAAGTCTTTGAAGAGTATACGAGAGAAAGATAAAACTTTTTCTCTCAGAACTGTGCGAAAACTTGTATTCCGGCTCAAAACAACGGGATACATCGTTTTAGATCGAAACTAGCAAGATTCACGAGCATCAATTTTACAAGTCCTCGAAGAGTACACGAGAGAACGGTGTAAACTTTTTCTCTCAGAACTGTGCGAAAACTTGTATTCCGGCTCAAAACAACGGGATACATCGTTTTAGATCGAAACTAGCAAGATTCACGAGCATCGATTTTACAAGTCTTCGAAGAGTATACGAGAGAAAGATAAAACTTTTTCTCTCAGAACTGTGCGAAAACTTGTATTTCGGCTCAAAACAACGGGATACATCGTTTTAGATCGAAACTAGCAAGATTCACGAGCATCGATTTTAAAAGTCTTTGAAGAGTATACGAGAGAAAGATAAAACTTTTTCTCTCAGAACTGTGCGAAAACTTGTATTCCGGCTCAAAACAACGGGATACATCGTTTTAGATCGAAACTAGCAAGATTCACGAGCATCGATTTTACAAGTCTTCGAAGAGTATACGAGAGAAAGATAAAACTTTTTCTCTCAGAACTGTGCGAAAACTTGTATTCCGGCTCAAAACAACGGGATACATCGTTTTAGATCGAAACTAGCAAGATTCACGAGCATCGATTTTTCAAGTCTTCGAAGAGTATACGAGAGAAAGATAAAACTTTTTCTCTCAGAACTGTGCGAAAACTTGTATTCCGGCTCAAAACAACGGGATACATCGTTTTAGATCGAAACTAGCAAGATTCACGAGCATCGATTTTACAAGTCTTCGAAGAGTATACGAGAGAAAGATAAAACTTTTTCTCTCAGAACTGTGCGAAAACTTGTATTCCGGCTCAAAACAACGGGATACATCGTTTTAGATCGAAACTAGCAAGATTCACGAGCATCGATTTTACAAGACCTCGAAGAGTACACGAGAGAACGGTGTAAACTTTTTCTCTCAGAACTGTGCGAAAACTTGTATTCCGGCTCAAAACAACGGGATACATCGTTTTAGATCGAAACTAGCAAGATTCACGAGCATCGATTTTACAAGTCTTCGAAGAGTATACGAGAGAAAGATAAAACTTTTTCTCTCAGAACTGTGCGAAAACTTGTATTCCGGCTCAAAACAACGGGATACATCGTTTTGATCAAAACTAGCAAGATTCACGAGCATCGATTTTACAAGTCTTCGAAGAGTATACGAGAGAAAGATAAAACTTTTTCTCTCAGAACTGTGCGAAAACTTGTATTCCGGCTCAAAACAACGGGATACATCGTTTTAGATCGAAACTAGCAAGATTCACGAGCATCGATTTTACAAGTCTTCGAAGAGTATACGAGAGAAAGATAAAACTTTTTCTCTCAGAACAGTGCGAAAACTTGTATTCCGGCTCAAAACAACGGGATACATCGTTTTGATCAAAACTAGCAAGATTCACGAGCATCGATTTTACAAGTCCTCGAAGAGTACACGAGAGAACGGTGTAAACTTTTTCTCTCAGAACTGTGCGAAAACTTGTATTCCGGCTCAAAACAACGGGATACATCGTTTTAGATCGAAACTAGCAAGATTCACGAGCATCGATTTTACAAGTCTTCGAAGAGTATACGAGAGAAAGATAAAACTTTTTCTCTTAGAACTGTGCGAAAACTTGTATTCCGGCTCAAAACAACGGCATACATCGTTTTAGATCGAAACTAGCAAGATTCGCGAGCATCGATTTTACAAGTCTTCGAAGAGTATACGAGAGAAAGATAAAACTTTTTCTCTCAGAACTGTGCGAAAACTTGCATTCCGGCTCAAAACAACGGGATACATTGTTTTAGATCGAAACTAGCAAGATTCACGAGCATCGATTTTACAAGTCCTCGAAGAGTATACGAGAGAAAGATAAAACTTTTTCTCTCAGAACTGTGCGAAAACTTGTATTCCGGCTCAAAACAACGGGATACATCGTTTTAGATCGAAACTAGCAAGATTCACGAGCATCGATTTCACAAGTCTTCGAAGAGTATACGAGAGAAAGATAAAACTTTTTCTCTCAGAACTGTGCGAAAACTTGTATTCCGGCTCAAAACAACGGGATACATCGTTTTAGATCGAAACTAGCAAGATTCACGAGCATCGATTTTACAAGTCTTCGAAGAGTATACGAGAGAAAGATAAATCTTTTTCTCTCAGAACTGTGCGAAAACTTGTATTCCGGCTCAAAACAACGGGATACATCGTTTTAGATCGAAACTAGCAAGATTCACGAGCATCGATTTTACAAGACCTCGAAGAGTACACGAGAGAACGGTGTAAACTTTTTCTCTCAGAACTGTGCGAAAACTTGTATTCCGGCTCAAAACAACGGGATACATCGTTTTAGATCGAAACTAGCAAGATTCACGAGCATCGATTTTACAAGTCTTCGAAGAGTATACGAGAGAAAGATAAAACTTTTTCTCTCAGAACTGTGCGAAAACTTGTATTTCGGCTCAAAACAACGGGATACATCGTTTTAGATCGAAACTAGCAAGATTCACGAGCATCGATTTTAAAAGTCTTTGAAGAGTATACGAGAGAAAGATAAAACTTTTTCTCTCAGAACTGTGCGAAAACTTGTATTCCGGCTCAAAACAACGGGATACATCGTTTTACATCGAAACTAGCAAGATTCACGAGCATCAATTTTACAAGTCCTCGAAGAGTACACGAGAGAACGGTGTAAACTTTTTCTCTCAGAACTGTGCGAAAACTTGTATTCCGGCTCAAAACAACGGGATACATCGTTTTAGATCGAAACTAGCAAGATTCACGAGCATCGATTTTACAAGTCTTCGAAGAGTATACGAGAGAAAGATAAAACTTTTTCTCTCAGAACTGTGCGAAAACTTGTATTTCGGCTCAAAACAACGGGATACATCGTTTTAGATCGAAACTAGCAAGATTCACGAGCATCGATTTTAAAAGTCTTTGAAGAGTATACGAGAGAAAGATAAAACTTTTTCTCTCAGAACTGTGCGAAAACTTGTATTCCGGCTCAAAACAACGGGATACATCGTTTTAGATCGAAACTAGCAAGATTCACGAGCATCGATTTTACAAGTCTTCGAAGAGTATACGAGAGAAAGATAAAACTTTTTCTCTCAGAACTGTGCGAAAACTTGTATTCCGGCTCAAAACAACGGGATACATCGTTTTAGATCGAAACTAGCAAGATTCACGAGCATCGATTTTACAAGACCTCGAAGAGTACACGAGAGAACGGTGTAAACTTTTTCTCTCAGAACTGTGCGAAAACTTGTATTCCGGCTCAAAACAACGGGATACATCGTTTTAGATCGAAACTAGCAAGATTCACGAGCATCGATTTTACAAGTCGTCGAAGAGTATACGAGAGAAAGATAAAACTTTTTCTCTCAGAACTGTGCGAAAACTTGTATTTCGGCTCAAAACAACGGGATACATCGTTTTAGATCGAAACTAGCAAGATTCACGAGCATCGATTTTAAAAGTCTTTGAAGAGTATACGAGAGAAAGATAAAACTTTTTCTCTCAGAACTGTGCGAAAACTTGTATTCCGGCTCAAAACAACGGGATACATCGTTTTAGATCGAAACTAGCAAGATTCATGAGCATCGATTTTACAAGTCTTCGAAGAGTATACGAGAGAAAGATAAAACTTTTTCTCTCAGAACTGTGCGAAAACTTGTATTCCGGCTCAAAACAACGGGATACATCGTTTTAGATCGAAACTAGCAAGATTCACGAGCATCGATTTTACAAGTCTTCGAAGAGTATACGAGAGAAAGATAAAACTTTTTCTCTCAGAACTGTGCGAAAACTTGTATTCCGGCTCAAAACAACGGGATACATCGTTTTAGATGAAACTAGCAAGATTCACGAGCATCGATTTTAAAAGTCTTTGAAGAGTATACGAGAGAAAGATAAAACTTTTTCTCTCAGAACTGTGCGAAAACTTGTATTCCGGCTCAAAACAACGGGATACATCGTTTTAGATCAAAACTAGCAAGATTCACGAGCATCGATTTTACAAGTCTTCGAAGAGTATACGAGAGAAAGATAAAACTTTTTCTCTCAGAACTGTGCGAAAACTTGTATTCCGGCTCAAAACAACGGGATACATCGTTTTAGATCGAAACTAGCAAGATTCACGAGCATCGATTTTACAAGTCTTCGAAGAGTATACGAGAGAAGATAAAACTTTTTCTCTCAGAACTGTGCGAAAACTTGTATTCCGGCTCAAAACAACGGGATACATCGTTTTAGATCGAAACTAGCAAGATTCACGAGCATCGATTTTACAAGTCTTCGAAGAGTATACGAGAGAAAGATAAAACTTTTTCTCTCAGAACTGTGCGAAAACTTGTATTCCGGCTCAAAACAACGGGATACATCGTTTTAGATCGAAACTAGCAAGATTCACGAGCATCGATTTTACAAGTCTTCGAAGAGTATACGAGAGAAAGATAAAACTTTTTCTCTCAGAACTGTGCGAAAACTTGTATTCCGGCTGAAAACAACGGGATACATCGTTTTAGATCGAAACTAGCAAGATTCACGAGCGTCGATTTTACAAGTCCTCGAAGAGTACACGAGAGAACGGTGTAAACTTTTTCTCTCAGAACTGTGCGAAAACTTGTATTCCGGCTCAAAATAACGGGATACATCGTTTTAGATCGAAACTAGCAAGATTCGCGAGCATCGATTTTACAAGTGTTCGAAGAGTATACGAGAGAAAGATAAAACGTTTTCTCTCAGAACTGTGCGAAAACTTGTATTCCGGCTCAAAACAACGGGATACATCGTTTTAGATCGAAACTAGCAAGATTCACGAGCATCGATTTTACAAGACCTCGAAGAGTACACGAGAGAACGGTGTAAACTTTTTCTCTCAGAACTGTGCGAAAACTTGTATTCCGGCTCAAAACAACGGGATACATCGTTTTAGATCGAAACTAGCAAGATTCACGAGCATCGATTTTACAAGTCTTCGAAGAGTATACGAGAGAAAGATAAAACTTTTTCTCTCAGAACTGTGCGAAAACTTGTATTCCGGCTCAAAACAACGGGATACATCGTTTTAGATCGAAACTAGCAAGATTCACGAGCATCAATTTTACAAGTCCTCGAAGAGTACACGAGAGAACGGTGTAAACTTTTTCTCTCAGAACTGTGCGAAAACTTGTATTCCGGCTCAAAACAACGGGATACATCGTTTTAGATCGAAACTAGCAAGATTCACGAGCATCGATTTTACAAGTCTTCGAAGAGTATACGAGAGAAAGATAAAACTTTTTCTCTCAGAACTGTGCGAAAACTTGTATTTCGGCTCAAAACAACGGGATACATCGTTTTAGATCGAAACTAGCAAGATTCACGAGCATCGATTTTAAAAGTCTTTGAAGAGTATACGAGAGAAAGATAAAACTTTTTCTCTCAGAACTGTGCGAAAACTTGTATTCCGGCTCAAAACAACGGGATACATCGTTTTAGATCGAAACTAGCAAGATTCACGAGCATCGATTTTACAAGTCTTCGAAGAGTATACGAGAGAAAGATAAAACTTTTTCTCTCAGAACTGTGCGAAAACTTGTATTCCGGCTCAAAACAACGGGATACATCGTTTTAGATCGAAACTAGCAAGATTCACGAGCATCGATTTTTCAAGTCTTCGAAGAGTATACAAAAGAAAGATAAAACTTTTTCTCTCAGAACTGTGCGAAAACTTGTATTCCGGCTCAAAACAACGGGATACATCGTTTTAGATCGAAACTAGCAAGATTCACGAGCATCGATTTTACAAGTCTTCGAAGAGTATACGAGAGAAAGATAAAACTTTTTCTCTCAGAACTGTGCGAAAACTTGTATTCCGGCTCAAAACAACGGGATACATCGTTTTAGATCGAAACTAGCAAGATTCACGAGCATCGATTTTACAAGACCTCGAAGAGTACACGAGAGAACGGTGTAAACTTTTTCTCTCAGAACTGTGCGAAAACTTGTATTCCGGCTCAAAACAACGGGATACATTGTTTTAGATCGAAACTAGCAAGATTCACGAGCATCGATTTTACAAGTCTTCGAAGAGTATACGAGAGAAAGATAAAACTTTTTCTCTCAGAACTGTGCGAAAACTTGTATTTCGGCTCAAAACAACGGGATACATCGTTTTAGATCGAAACTAGCAAGATTCACGAGCATCGATTTTACAAGTCTTCGAAGAGTATACGAGAGAAAGATAAAACGTTTTCTCTCAGAACTGTGCGAAAACTTGTATTCCGGCTCAAAACAACGGGATACATCGTTTTAGATCGAAACTAGCAAGATTCACGAGCATCGATTTTACAAGTCTTCGAAGAGTATACGAGAGAAAGATAAAACTTTTTCTCTCAGAACTGTGCGAAAACTTGTATTCCGGCTCAAAACAACGGGATACATTGTTTTAGATCGAAACTAGCAAGATTCACGAGCATCGATTTTACAAGTCTTCGAAGAGTATACGAGAGAAAGATAAAACTTTTTCTCTCAGAACTGTGCGAAAACTTGTATTCCGGCTCAAAACAACGGGATACATCGTTTTAGATCGAAACTAGCAAGATTCACGAGCATCGATTTTAAAAGTCTTTGAAGAGTATAAGAGAGAAAGATAAAACTTTTTCTCTCAGAACTGTGCGAAAACTTGTATTCCGGCTCAAAACAACGGGATACATCGTTTTAGATCGAAACTAGCAAGATTCACGAGCATCGATTTTACAAGTCTTCGAAGAGTATACGAGAGAAAGATAAAACTTTTTCTCTCAGAACTGTGCGAAAACTTGTATTCCGGCTCAAAACAACGGGATACATCGTTTTAGATCGAAACTAGCAAGATTCACGAGCATCAATTTTACAAGTCCTCGAAGAGTACACGAGAGAACGGTGTAAACTTTTTCTCTCAGAACTGTGCGAAAACTTGTATTCCGGCTCAAAACAACGGGATACATCGTTTTAGATCGAAACTAGCAAGATTCACGAGCATCGATTTTACAAGTCTTCGAAGAGTATACGAGAGAAAGATAAAACTTTTTCTCTCAGAACTGTGCGAAAACTTGTATTTCGGCTCAAAACAACGGGATACATCGTTTTAGATCGAAACTAGCAAGATTCACGAGCATCGATTTTAAAAGTCTTTGAAGAGTATACGAGAGAAAGATAAAACTTTTTCTCTCAGAACTGTGCGAAAACTTGTATTCCGGCTCAAAACAACGGGATACATCGTTTTAGATCGAAACTAGCAAGATTCACGAGCATCGATTTTACAAGTCTTCGAAGAGTATACGAGAGAAAGATAAAACTTTTTCTCTCAGAACTGTGCGAAAACTTGTATTCCGGCTCAAAACAACGGGATACATCATTTTAGATTGAAACTAGCAAGATTCACGAGCATCGATTTTTCAAGTCTTCGAAGAGTATACAAAAGAAAGATAAAACTTTTTCTCTCAGAACTGTGCGAAAACTTGTATTCCGGCTCAAAACAACGGGATACATCGTTTTAGATCGAAACTAGCAAGATTCACGAGCATCGATTTTACAAGTCTTCGAAGAGTATACGAGAGAAAGATAAAACTTTTTCGCTCAGAACTGTGCGAAAACTTGTATTCCGGCTCAAAACAACGGGATACATCGTTTTAGATCGAAACTAGCAAGATTCACGAGCATCGATTTTACAAGACCTCGAAGAGTACACGAGAGAACGGTGTAAACTTTTTCTCTCAGAACTGTGCGAAAACTTGTATTCCGGCTCAAAACAACGGGATACATCGTTTTAGATCGAAACTAGCAAGATTCACGAGCATCGATTTTACAAGTCTTCGAAGAGTATACGAGAGAAAGTTAAAACTTTTTCTCTCAGAACTGTGCGAAAACTTGTATTTCGGCTCAAAACAACGGGATACATCGTTTTAGATCGAAACTAGCAAGATTCACGAGCATCGATTTTACAAGTCTTCGAAGAGTATACGAGAGAAAGATAAAACGTTTTCTCTCAGAACTGTGCGAAAACTTGTATTCCGGCTCAAAACAACGGGATACATCGTTTTAGATCGAAACTAGCAAGATTCACGAGCATCGATTTTACAAGTCTTCGAAGAGTATACGAGAGAAAGATAAAACTTTTTCTCTCAGAACTGTGCGAAAACTTGTATTCCGGCTCAAAACAACGGGATACATTGTTTTAGATCGAAACTAGCAAGATTCACGAGCATCGATTTTACAAGTCTTCGAAGAGTATACGAGAGAAAGATAAAACTTTTTCTCTCAGAACTGTGCGAAAACTTGTATTCCGGCTCAAAACAACGGGATACATCGTTTTAGATCGAAACTAGCAAGATTCACGAGCATCGATTTTAAAAGTCTTTGAAGAGTATACGAGAGAAAGATAAAACTTTTTCTCTCAGAACTGTGCGAAAACTTGTATTCCGGCTCAAAACAACGGGATACATCGTTTTAGATCGAAACTAGCAAGATTCACGAGCATCGATTTTACAAGTCTTCGAAGAGTATACGAGAGAAAGATAAAACTTTTTCTCTCAGAACTGTGCGAAAACTTGTATTCCGGCTCAAAACAACGGGATACATCGTTTTAGATCGAAACTAGCAAGATTCACGAGCATCGATTTTACAAGTCTTCGAAGAGTATACGAGAGAAAGATAAAACTTTTTCTCTCAGAACTGTGCGAAAACTTGTATTCCGGCTCAAAACAACGGGATACATCGTTTTAGATCGAAACTAGCAAGATTCACGAGCATCGATTTTACAAGTCTTCGAAGAGTATACGAGAGAAAGATAAAACTTTTTCTCTCAGAACTGTGCGAAAACTTGTATTCCGACTCAAAACAACGGGATACATCGTTTTAGATCGAAACTAGCAAGATTCACGAGCATCGATTTTACAAGTCTTCGAAGAGTATACGAGAGAAAGATAAAACTTTTTCTCTCAGAACAGTGCGAAAACTTGTATTCCGGCTCAAAACAACGGGATACATCGTTTTAGATCAAAACTAGCAAGATTCACGAGCATCGATTTTACAAGTCCTCGAAGAGTACACGAGAGAACGGTGTAAACTTTTTCTCTCAGAACTGTGCGAAAACTTGTATTCCGGCTCAAAACAACGGGATACATCGTTTTAGATCGAAACTAGCAAGATTCACAAGCATCGATTTTACAAGTCTTCGAAGAGTATACGAGAGAAAGATAAAACTTTTTCTCTCAGAACTGTGCGAAAACTTGTATTCCGGCTCAAAACAACGGGATACATCGTTTTAGATCGAAACTAGCAAGATTCACGAGCATCGATTTTACAAGACCTCGAAGAGTACACGAGAGAACGGTGTAAACTTTTTCTCTCAGAACTGTGCGAAAAGTTGTATTCCGGCTCAAAACAACGGGATACATCGTTTTAGATCGAAACTAGCAAGATTCACGAGCATCGATTTTACAAGTCTTCGAAGAGTATACGAGAGAAAGATAAAACTTTTTCTCTCAGAACTGTGCGAAAACTTGTATTCCGGCTCAAAACAACGGGATACATCGTTTTAGATCGAAACTAGCAAGATTCACGAGCATCGATTTTACAAGTCCTCGAAGAGTATACGAGAGAAAGATAAAACTTTTTCTCTCAGAACTGTGCGAAAACTTGTATTCCGGCTCAAAACAACGGGATACATCGTTTTAGATCGAAACTAGCAAGATTCACGAGCATCGATTTTACAAGTCTTCGAAGAGTATACGAGAGAAAGATAAAACTTTTTCTCTCAGAACTGCGCGAAAACATGTATTCCGGCTCAAAACAACGGGATACACCATTTTAGTTCGAAACTAGCAAGATTCACGAGCATCGATTTTACAAGTCGTCGAAGAGTAGACGAGAGAATGGTGCAAACTTTTTCTCTCAGAACTGTGCGAAAACTTGTATTCCGGCTCAAAACAACGGGATACATCGTTTTAGGTCGAAAGTAGCAAGATTCACGAGCATCGATTTTACAAGTCGTCGAAGAGTAGACGAGAGAAAGGTGTAAACTTTTTCTCTCAGAACTTCGCGAAAAGTTGTATTCCGGCTCAAAACAACGGGATACATCGTTTTAGATCGAAACTAGCAAGATTCACGAGCATCGATTTTACAAGTCTTCGAAGAGTATACGAAAGAAAGGTGTAAACTTTTTCTCTCAGAACTGCGCGAAAACATGTATTCCGGCTCAAAACAACGGGATACATCATTTTAGTTCGAAACTAGCAATATTCACGAGCATCGATTTTACAAGTCGTCGAAGAGTAGACGAGAGAACGGTGCAAACGTTTTCTCTCAGAACTGTGCGAAAACTTGTATTCCGGCTCAAAACAACGGGATACATCGTTTTAGATCGAAACTAGCAAGATTCACGAGCATCGATTTTACAAGTCTTCGAAGAGTATACGAGAGAAAGATAAAACTTTTTCTCTCAGAACAGTGCGAAAACTTGTATTCCGGCTCAAAACAACGGGATACATCGTTTTAGATCAAAACTAGCAAGATTCACGAGCATCGATTTTACAAGTCCTCGAAGAGTACACGAGAGAAAGATAAAACTTTTTCTCTCAGAACTGTGCGAAAACTTGTTTTCTGGCTCAAAACAACGGGATACATCGTTTTAGGTTGAAACTAGCAAGTTTCACGAGCATCAATTTTACAAGTCTTCGAAGAGTATACGAAAGAAAGGTGAAAACTTTTTCTCTCAGAACTGCGCGAAAACATGTATTCCGGCTCAAAACAACGGGATACACCATTTTAGTTCGAAACTAGCAAGATTCACGAGCATCGATTTTACAAGTCGTCGAAGAGTAGAGGAGAGAATGGTGCAAACTTTTTCTCTCAGAACTGTGCGAAAACTTGTATTCCGGCTCAAAACAACGGGATACATCGTTTTAGGTCGAAACTAGCAAGATTCACGAGCATCGATTTTACAAGTCGTCGAAGAGTAGACGAGAGAAAGGTGTAAACTTTTTCTCTCAGAACTGCGCGAAAAGTTGCATTCCGGCTCAGAACAACGGGATACGTCGTTTTAGATCGAAACTAGCAAGATTCACGAGCATCGATTTTACAAGTCTTCGAAGAGTATACGAGAGAAAGATAAAACTTTTTCTCTCAGAACTGTGCGAAAACTTGTATTCCGGCTCAAAACAACGGGATACATCGTTTTAGATCGAAACTAGCAAGATTCACGAGCATCGATTTTACAAGTCTTCGAAGAGTATACGAGAGAAAGATAAAACTTTTTCTCTCAGAACTGTGCGAAAACTTGTATTCCGGCTCAAAACAACGGGATACATCGTTTTAGATCGAAACTAGCAAGATTCACGAGCATCGATTTTACAAGACCTCGAAGAGTACACGAGAGAACGGTGTAAATTTTTTCTCTCAGAACTGTGCGAAAACTTGTATTCCGGCTCAAAACAACGGGATACATCGTTTTAGATCGAAACTAGCAAGATTCACGAGCATCGATTTTACAAGTCTTCGAAGAGTATACGAGAGAAAGATAAAACTTTTTCTCTCAGAACTGTGCGAAAACTTGTATTCCGGCTCAAAACAACGGGATACATCGTTTTAGATCGAAACTAGCAAGATTCACGAGCATCGATTTTACAAGTCTTCGAAGAGTATACGAGAGAAAGATAAAACTTTTTCTCTCAGAACTGTGCGAAAACTTGTTTTCTGGCTCAAAACAACGGGATACATCGTTTTAGGTTGAAACTAGCAAGTTTCACGAGCATCGATTTTACAAGTCTTCGAAGAGTATACGAAAGAAAGGTGTAAACTTTTTCTCTCAGAACTGCGCGAAAACATGTATTCCGGCTCAAAACAACGGGATACATCGTTTTAGGTCGAAACTAGCAAGATTCACGAGCATCGATTTTACAAGTCGTCGAAGAGTAGACGAGAGAATGGTGCAAACTTTTTCTCTCAGAACTGTGCGTAAACTTGTATTCCGGCTCAAAACAACGGGATACATCGTTTTAGGTCGAAACTAGCAAGATTCACGAGCATCGATTTTACAAGTCGTCGAAGAGTAGACGAGAGAATGGTGCAAACTTTTTCTCTCAGAACTGTGCGAAAACTTGTATTCCGGCTCAAAACAACGGGATACATCGTTTTAGATCGAAACTAGCAAGATTCACGAGCATCGATTTTACAAGTCCTCGAAGAGTATACGAGAGAAAGATAAAACTTTTTCTCTCAGAACTGTGCGAAAACTTGTTTTCTGGCTCAAAACAACGGGATACATCGTTTTAGGTTGAAACTAGCAAGTTTCACGAGCATCGATTTTACAAGTCTTCGAAGAGTATACGAAAGAAAGGTGTAAACTTTTTCTCTCAGAACTGCGCGAAAACATGTATTCCGGCTCAAAACAACGGGATACATCGTTTTAGGTCGAAACTAGCAAGATTCACGAGCATCGATTTTACAAGTCGTCGAAGAGTAGACGAGAGAATGGAGCAAACTTTTTCTCTCAGAACTGCGCGAAAACATGTATTCCGGCTCAAAACAACGGGATACATCGTTTTAGATCGAAACTAGCAAGATTCACGAGCATCGATTTTACAAGACCTCGAAGAGTACACGAGAGAACGGTGTAAATTTTTTCTCTCAGAACTGTGCGAAAACTTGTATTCCGGCTCAAAACAACGGGATACATCGTTTTAGATCGAAACTAGCAAGATTCACGAGCATCGATTTTACAAGTCTTCGAAGAGTATACGAGAGAAAGATAAAACTTTTTCTCTCAGAACTGTGCGAAAACTTGTATTCCGGCTCAAAACAACAAGATACATCGTTTTAGATCGAAACTAGCAAGATTCACGAGCATCGATTTTACAAGTCTTCGAAGAGTATACGAGAGAAAGATAAAACTTTTTCTCTCAGAACTGTGCGAAAACTTGTTTTCTGGCTCAAAACAACGGGATACATCGTTTTAGGTTGAAACTAGCAAGTTTCACGAGCATCAATTTTACAAGTCTTCGAAGAGTATACGAAAGAAAGGTGAAAACTTTTTCTCTCAGAACTGCGCGAAAACATGTATTCCGGCTCAAAACAACGGGATACACCATTTTAGTTCGAAACTAGCAAGATTCACGAGCATCGATTTTACAAGTCGTCGAAGAGTAGACGAGAGAATGGTGCAAACTTTTTCTCTCAGAACTGTGCGAAAACTTGTATTCCGGCTCAAAACAACGGGATACATCGTTTTAGGTCGAAACTAGCAAGATTCACGAGCATCGATTTTACAAGTCGTCGAAGAGTAGACGAGAGAAAGGTGTAAACTTTTTCTCTCAGAACTGCGCGAAAAGTTGTATTCCGGCTCAGAACAACGGGATACATCGTTTTAGATCGAAACTAGCAAGATTCACGAGCATCGATTTTACAAGTCTTCGAAGAGTATACGAGAGAAAGATAAAACTTTTTCTCTCAGAACTGTGCGAAAACTTGTATTCCGGCTCAAAACAACGGGATACATCGTTTTAGGTCGAAACTAGCAAGATTCACGAGCATCTATTTTACAAGTCGTCGAAGAGTAGACGAAAGGTGCAAACTTTTTCTCTCAGAACTGCGCGAAAACTTGTATTCCGGCTCAAAACAACGGGATACATCGTTTTAGATCGAAACTAGCAAGATTCACGAGCATCGATTTTACAATCTTCGAAGAGTATACGAGAGAAAGATAAAACTTTTTCTCTCAGAACTGTGCGAAAACTTGTATTCCGGCTCAAAACAACGGGATACATCGTTTTAGATCGAAACTAGCAAGATTTACGAGCATCGATTTTACAAGTCTTCGAAGAGTATACGAGAGAAAGATAAAACTTTTTCTCTCAGAACTGTGCGAAAACTTGTATTCCGGCTCAAAACAACGGGATACATCGTTTTAGATCGAAACTAGCAAGATTCACGAGCATCGATTTTACAAGTCCTCGAAGAGTACACGAGAGAACGGTGAAAACTTTTTCTCTCAGAACTGTGCGAAAACCTGTATTCCGGCTCAAAACAACGGGATACATCGTTTTAGATCGAAACTAGCAAGATTCACGAGCATCGATTTTACAAGTCTTCGAAGAGTATACGAGAGAAAGATAAAACTTTTTCTCTCAGAACTGTGCGAAAACTTGTATTCCGGCTCAAAACAACGGGATACATCGTTTTAGATCGAAACTAGCAAGATTCACGAGCATCGATTTTACAAGACCTCGAAGAGTACACGAGAGAACGGTGTAAACTTTTTCTCTCAGAACTGTGCGAAAACTTGTATTCCGGCTCAAAACAACGGGATACATCGTTTTAGATTGAAACTAGCAAGATTCACGAGCATCGATTTTACAAGTCTTCGAAGAGTATACGAGAGAAAGATAAAACTTTTTCTCTCAGAACTGTGCGAA
Source organism: Amblyomma americanum (assembly GCF_052857255.1). NCBI lineage: Eukaryota > Metazoa > Arthropoda > Arachnida > Ixodida > Ixodidae > Amblyomma > Amblyomma americanum. The sequence goes on along the minus strand of NW_027526668.1, from coordinate 85,764 downwards.
AACTTGCATTCCGGCTCAAAACAACGGGATACATCGTTTTAGATCGAAACTAGCAAGATTCACGAGCATCGATTTTACAAGTCCTCGAAGAGTACACGAGAGAACGGTGTAAACTTTTTCTCTCAGAACTGTGCGAAAACTTGTATTCCGGCTCAAAACAACGGGATACATCGTTTTAGATCAAAACTAGCAAGATTCACGAGCATCGATTTTACAAGTCTTCGAAGAGTATACGAGAGAAAGATAAAACTTTTTCTCTCAGAACTGTGCGAAAACTTGTATTCCGGCTCAAAACAACGGGATACATCGTTTTAGATCGAAACTAGCAAGATTACCACACGAGCATCGATTTTACAAGTCTTCGAAGAGTATACGAGAGAAAGATAAAACTTTTTCTCTCAGAACTGTGCGAAAACTTGTATTCCGGCTCAAAACAACGGGATACATCGTTTTAGATCGAAACTAGCAAGATTCACGAGCATCGATTTTACAAGTCCTCGAAGAGTACACGAGAGAACGGTGTAAACTTTTTCTCTCAGAACTGTGCGAAAACTTGTATTCCGGCTCAAAACAACGGGATACATCGTTTTAGATCGAAACTAGCAAGATTCACGAGCATCGATTTTACAAGTCTTCGAAGAGTATACGAGAGAAAGATAAAACTTTTTCTCTCAGAACTGTGCGAAAACTTGTATTCCGGCTCAAAACAACGGGATACATCGTTTTAGATCGAAACTAGCAAGATTCACGAGCATCGATTTTACAAGTCTTCGAAGAGTATACGAGAGAAAGATAAAACTTTTCCTCTCAGAACTGTGCGAAAACTTGTATTCCGGCTCAAAACAACGGGATACATCGTTTTAGATCGAAACTAGCAAGATTCACGAGCATCGATTTTACAAGTCCTCGAAGAGTACACGAGAGAACGGTGTAAACTTTTTCTCTCAGAACTGTGCGAAAACTTGTATTCCGGCTCAAAACAACGGGATACATCGTTTTAGATCGAAACTAGCAAGATTCACGAGCATCGATTTTACAAGTCTTCGAAGAGTATACGAGAGAAAGATAAAACTTTTTCTCTCAGAACTGTGCGAAAACTTGTATTCCGGCTCAAAACAACGGGATACATCGTTTTAGATCGAAACTAGCAGATTCACGAGCATCGATTTTACAAGTCTTCGAAGAGTATACGAGAGAAAGATAAAACTTTTTCTCTCAAAACTGTGCGAAAACTTGTATTCCGGCTCAAAACAACGGGATACATCGTTTTAGATCGAAACTAGCAAGATTCACGAGCATCGATTTTACAAGTCCTCGAAGAGTACACGAGAGAACGGTGTAAACTTTTTCTCTCAGAACTGTGCGAAAACTTGTATTCCGGCTCAAAACAACGGGATACATCGTTTTAGATCGAAACTAGCAAGATTTACGAGCATCGATTTTACAAGTCTTCGAAGAGTATACGAGAGAAAGATAAAACTTTTTCTCTCAGAACTGTGCGAAAACTTGTATTCCGGCTCAAAACAACGGGATACATCGTTTTAGATCGAAACTAGCAAGATTCACGAGCATCGATTTTACAAGTCTTCGAAGAGTATACGAGAGAAAGATAAAACTTTTTCTCTCAGAACTGTGCGAAAACTTGTATTCCGGCTCAAAACAACGGGATACATCGGTTTAGATCCAAACTAGCAAGATTCACGAGCATCGATTTTACAAGTCCTCGAAGAGTACACGAGAGAGCGGTGTAAACTTTTTCTCTCAGAACTGTGCGAAAACTTGTATTCCGGCTCAAAACAACGGGATACATCGTTTTAGATCGAAACTAGCAAGATTCACGAGCATCGATTTTACAAGTCTTCGAGGAGTATACGAGAGAAAGATAAAACTTTTCAGAACTGTGCGAAAACTTGTATTCCGGCTCAAAACAACGGGATACATCGTTTTAGATCGAAACTAGCAAGATTCACGAGCATCGATTTTACAAGTCCTCGAAGAGTACACGAGAGAACAGTGTAAACTTTTTCTCTCAGAACTGTGCGAAAACTTGTATTCCGGCTCAAAACAAAGGGATACATCGTTTTAGATCGAAACTAGCACGAATTCACGAGCATCGATTTTAGAAGTCTTCGGAGAGTATACGAGAGAAAGATAAAACTTTTTCTCTCAGAACTGTGCGAAAACTTGTATTCCGGCTCAAAACAACGGGATACATCGTTTTAGATCGAAACTAGCAAGATTCACGAGCATCGATTTTGCAAGTCTTCGAAGAGTATACGAGAGAAAGATAAAACTTTTTCTCTCAGAACTGTGCGAAAACTTGTATTCCGGCTCAAAACAACGGGATACATCGTTTTAGATCGAAACTAGCAAGATTCACGAGCATCGATTTTACAAGTCTTCGAAGAGTATACGAGAGAAAGATAAAACTTTTTCTCTCAGAACTGTGCGAAAACATGTATTCCGGCTCAAAACAACGGGATACATCATTTTAGTTCGAAACTAGCAAGATTCACGAGCATCGATTTTACAAGTCGTCGAAGAGTAGACGAGAGAATGGTGCAAACTTTTTCTCTCAGAACTGTGCGAAAACTTGTATTCCGGCTCAAAACAACGGGATACATCGTTTTAGGTCAAAACTAGCAAGATTCACGAGCATCGATTTTACAAGTCGTCGAAGAGTAGACGAGAGAAAGGTGTAAACTTTTTCTCTCAAAACTGTGCGAAAACTTGTATTCCGGCTCAAAACAACGGGATACATCGTTTTAGATCGAAACTAGCAAGATTCACGAGCATCGATTTTACAAGTCTTCGAAGAGTATACGAGAGAAAGATAAAACTTTTTCTCTCAGAACTGTGCGAAAACTTGTATTCCGGCTCAATACAACGGGATACATCGTTTTAGATCGAAACTAGCAAGATTCACGAGCATCGATTTTACAAGTCTTCGAAGAGTATACGAGAGAAAGATAAAACTTTTTCTCTCAGAACTGTGCGAAAACTTGTATTCCGGCTCAAAACAACGGGATACATCGTTTTAGGTCGAAACTAGCAAGATTCACGAGCATCGATTTTACAAGTCGTCGAAAAGTAGACGAAAGGTGCAAACTTTTTCTCTCAGAACTGCGCGAAAACTTGTATTCCGGCTCAAAACAACGGGATACATCGTTTTAGATCGAAACAAGCAAGATTCACGAGCATCGATTTTAGAAGTCTTCGGAGAGTATACGAGAGAAAGATAAAACTTTTTCTCTCAGAACTGTGCCAAAACTTGTATTCCGGCTCAAAACAACGGGATACATCGTTTTAGATCGAAACTAGCAAGATTCGCGAGCATCGATTTTACAAGTCTTCGAAGAGTATACGAGAGAAAGATAAAACTTTTTCTCTCAGAACTGTGCAAAAACTTGTATTCTGGCTCAAAACAACGGGATACATCGTTTTAGATCGAAACTAGCAAGATTCACGAGCATCGATTTTACAAGTCCTCGAAGAGTACACTAGAGAACGGTGTAAACGTTTTCTCTCAGAACTGTGCGAAAACTTGTATTCCGGCTCAAAACAACGGGATACATCGTTTTAGATCGAAACTAGCAAGATTCACGAGCATCGATTTTACAAGTCTTCGAAGAGTATACGAGAGAAAGATAAAACTTTTTCTCTCAGAACTGTGCGAAAACATGTATTCCGGCTCAAAACAACGGGATACATCATTTTAGTTCGAAACTAGCAAGATTCACGAGCATCGATTTTACAAGTCGTCGAAGAGTAGACGAGAGAATGGTGCAAACTTTTTCTCTCAGAACTGTGCGAAAACTTGTATTCCGGCTCAAAACAACAGGATACATCGTTTTAGGTCAAAACTAGCAAGATTCACGAGCATCGATTTTACAAGTCGTCGAAGAGTAGACGAGAGAAAGGTGTAAAATTTTCTCTCAGAACTGCGCGAAAAGTTGTATTCCGGCTCAATACAACGGGATACATCGTTTTAGATCGAAACTAGCAAGATTCACGAGCATCGATTTTACAAGTCTTCGAAGAGTATACGAGAGAAAGATAAAACTTTTTCTCTCAGAACTGTGCGAAAACTTGTATTCCGGCTCAAAACAACGGGATACATCGTTTTAGATCGAAACCAGCAAGATTCACGAGCATCGATTTTACAAGTCTTCGAAGAGTATACGAGAGAAAGATAAAACTTTTTCTCTCAGAACTGTGCGAAAACATGTATTCCGGCTCAAAACAACGGGATACATCATTTTAGTTCGAAACTAGCAAGATTCACGAGCATCGATTTTACAAGTCGTCGAAGAGTAGACGAGAGAATGGTGCAAACTTTTTCTCTCAGAACTGTGCGAAAACTTGTATTCCGGCTCAAAACAACGGGATACATCGTTTTAGGTCAAAACTAGCAAGATTCACGAGCATCGATTTTACAAGTCGTCGAAGAGTAGACGAGAGAAAGGTGTAAACTTTTTCTCTCAGAACTGCGCGAAAAGTTGTATTCCGGCTCAATACAACGGGATACATCGTTTTAGATCGAAACTAGCAAGATTCACGAGCATCGATTTTACAAGTCTTCGAAGAGTATACGAGAGAAAGATAAAACTTTTTCTCTCAGAACTGTGCGAAAACTTGTATTCCGGCTCAAAACAACGGGATACATCGTTTTAGATCGAAACTAGCAAGATTCACGAGCATCAATTTTACAAGTCCTCGAAGAGTACACGAGAGAACGGTGAAAACTTTTTCTCTCAGAACTGTGCGAAAACCTGTATTCCGGCTCAAAACAACGGGATACATCGTTTTAGATCGAAACTAGCAAGATTCACGAGCATCGATTTTACAAGTCTTCGAAGAGTATACGAGAGAAAGATAAAACTTTTTCTCTCAGAACTGTGCGAAAACTTGTATTCCGGCTCAAAACAACGGGATACATCGTTTTAGATCGAAACTAGCAAGATTCACGAGCATCGATTTTACAAGACCTCGAAGAGTACACGAGAGAACGGTGTAAACTTTTTATCTCAGAACTGTGCGAAAACTTGTATTCCGGCTCAAAACAACGGGATACATCGTTTTAGATCGAAACTAGCAAGATTCACGAGCATCGATTTTACAAGTCTTCGAAGAGTATACGAGAGAAAGATAAAACTTTTTCTCTCAGAACTGTGCGAAAACTTGTATTCCGGCTCAAAACAACGGGATACATCGTTTTAGATCGAAACTAGCAAGATTCACGAGCATCGATTTTACAAGTCCTCGAAGAGTACACGAGAGAACGGTGTAAACTTTTTCTCTCAGAACTGTGCGAAAACTTGTATTCCGGCTCAAAACAACGGGATACATCGTTTTAGATCAAAACTAGCAAGATTCACGAGCATCGATTTTACAAGTCTTCGAAGAGTATACGAGAGAAAGATAAAACTTTTTCTCTCAGAACTGTGCGAAAACTTGTATTCCGGCTCAAAACAACGGGATACATCGTTTTAGATCGAAACTAGCAAGATTCACGAGCATCGATTTTACAAGTCTTCGAAGAGTATACGAGAGAAAGATAAAACTTTTTCTCTCAGAACTGTGCGAAAACTTGTATTCCGGCTCAAAACAACGGATACATCGTTTTAGATCGAAACTAGCAAGATTCACGAGCATCGATTTTACAAGTCCTCGAAGAGTACACGAGAGAACGGTGTAAACTTTTTCTCTCAGAACTGTGCGAAAACTTGTATTCCGGCTCAAAACAACGGGATACATCGTTTTAGATCGAAACTAGCAAGATTCACGAGCATCGATTTTACAAGTCTTCGAAGAGTATACGAGAGAAAGATAAAACTTTTTCTCTCAGAACTGTGCGAAAACTTGTATTCCGGCTCAAAACAACGGGATACATCGTTTTAGATCGAAACTAGCAAGATTCACGAGCATCGATTTTACAAGTCCTCGAAGAGTACACGAGAGAACGGTGTAAACTTTTTCTCTCAGAACTGTGCGAAAACCTGTATTCCGGCTCAAAACAACGGGATACATCGTTTTAGATCGAAACTAGCAAGATTCACGAGCATCGATTTTACAAGTCTTCGAAGAGTATACGAGAGAAAGATAAAACTTTTTCTCTCAGAACTGTGCGAAAACTTGTATTCCGGCTCAAAACAACGGGATACATCGTTTTAGATCGAAACTAGCAAGATTCACGAGCATCGATTTTACAAGTCCTCGAAGAGTACACGAGAGAACGGTGTAAACTTTTTCTCTCAGAACTGTGCGAAAACTTGTATTCCGGCTCAAAACAACGGGATACATCGTTTTAGATCGAAACTAGCAAGATTCACGAGCATCGATTTTACAAGTCTTCGAAGAGTATACGAGAGAAAGATAAAACTTTTTCTCTCAGAACTGTGCGAAAACTTGTATTCCGGCTCAAAACAACGGGATACATCGTTTTAGATCGAAACTAGCAAGATTCACGAGCATCGATTTTACAAGTCTTCGAAGAGTATACGAGAGAAAGATAAAACTTTTTCTCTCAGAACTGTGCGAAAACTTGTATTCCGGCTCAAAACAACGGGATACATCGTTTTAGATCGAAACTAGCAAGATTCACGAGCATCGATTTTACAAGTCCTCGAAGAGTACACGAGAGAACGGTGTAAACTTTTTCTCTCAGAACTGTGCGAAAACTTGTATTCCGGCTCAAAACAACGGGATACATCGTTTTAGATCGAAACTAGCAAGATTCACGAGCATCGATTTTGCAAGTCTTCGAAGAGTATACGAGAGAAAGATAAAACTTTTTCTCTCAGAACTGTGCGAAAACTTGTATTCCGGCTCAAAACAACGGGATACATCGTTTTAGATCGAAACTAGCAAGATTCACGAGCATCGATTTTACAAGTCTTCGAAGAGTATACGAGAGAAAGATAAAACTTTTTCTCTCAGAACTGTGCGAAAACATGTATTCCGGCTCAAAACAACGGGATACATCATTTTAGTTCGAAACTAGCAAGATTCACGAGCATCGATTTTACAAGTCGTCGAAGAGTAGACGAGAGAATGGTGCAAACTTTTTCTCTCAGAACTGTGCGAAAACTTGTATTCCGGCTCAAAACAACGGGATACATCGTTTTAGGTCAAAACTAGCAAGATTCACGAGCATCGATTTTACAAGTCGTCGAAGAGTAGACGAGAGAAAGGTGTAAACTTTTTCTCTCAAAACTGTGCGAAAACTTGTATTCCGGCTCAAAACAACGGGATACATCGTTTTAGATCGAAACTAGCAAGATTCACGAGAATCGATTTTACAAGTCTTCGAAGAGTATACGAGAGAAAGATAAAACTTTTTCTCTCAGAACTGTGCGAAAACTTGTATTCCGGCTCAATACAACGGGATACATCGTTTTAGATCGAAACTAGCAAGGTTCACGAGCATCGATTTTACAAGTCTTCGAAGAGTATACGAGAGAAAGATAAAACTTTTTCTCTCAGAACTGTGCGAAAACTTGTATTCCGGCTCAAAACAACGGGATACATCGTTTTAGGTCGAAACTAGCAAGATTCACGAGCATCGATTTTACAAGTCGTCGAAAAGTAGACGAAAGGTGCAAACTTTTTCTCTCAGAACTGCGCGAAAACTTGTATTCCGGCTCAAAACAACGGGATACATCGTTTTAGATCGAAACAAGCAAGATTCACGAGCATCGATTTTAGAAGTCTTCGGAGAGTATACGAGAGAAAGATAAAACTTTTTCTCTCAGAACTGTGCCAAAACTTGTATTCCGGCTCAAAACAACGGGATACATCGTTTTAGATCGAAACTAGCAAGATTCGCGAGCATCGATTTTACAAGTCTTCGAAGAGTATACGAGAGAAAGATAAAACTTTTTCTCTCAGAACTGTGCAAAAACTTGTATTCTGGCTCAAAACAACGGGATACATCGTTTTAGATCGAAACTAGCAAGATTCACGAGCATCGATTTTACAAGTCTTCGAAGAGTATACGAGAAAAAGATAAAACTTTTTCTCTCAGAACTGTGCGAAAACTTGTATTCCGGCTCAAAACAACGGGATATATCGTTTTAGATCGAAACTAGCAAGATTCACGAGCATCGATTTTACAAGTCTTCGAAGAGTATACGAGAGAAAGATAAAACTTTTTCTCTCAGAACTGTGCGAAAACTTGTATTCCGGCTCAAAACAACGGGATACATCGTTTTAGATCGAAACTAGCAAGATTCACGAGCATCAATTTTACAAGTCCTCGAAGAGTACACTAGAGAACGGTGTAAACTTTTTCTCTCAGAACTGTGCGAAAACTTGTATTCCGGCTCAAAACAACGGGATACATCGTTTTAGATCGAAACTAGCAAGATTCACGAGCATCGATTTTACAAGTCTTCGAAGAGTATACGAGAGAAAGATAAAACTTTTTCTCTCAGAACTGTGCGAAAACATGTATTCCGGCTCAAAACAACGGGATACATCATTTTAGTTCGAAACTAGCAAGATTCACGAGCATCGATTTTACAAGTCGTCGAAGAGTAGACGAGAGAATGGTGCAAACTTTTTCTCTCAGAACTGTGCGAAAACTTGTATTCCGGCTCAAAACAACGGGATACATCGTTTTAGGTCAAAACTAGCAAGATTCACGAGCATCGATTTTACAAGTCGTCGAAGAGTAGACGAGAGAAAGGTGTAAAATTTTCTCTCAGAACTGCGCGAAAAGTTGTATTCCGGCTCAATACAACGGGATACATCGTTTTAGATCGAAACTAGCAAGATTCACGAGCATCGATTTTACAAGTCTTCGAAGAGTATACGAGAGAAAGATAAAACTTTTTCTCTCAGAACTGTGCGAAAACTTGTATTCCGGCTCAAAACAACGGGATACATCGTTTTAGATCGAAACCAGCAAGATTCACGAGCATCGATTTTACAAGTCTTCGAAGAGTATACGAGAGAAAGATAAAACTTTTTCTCTCAGAACTGTGCGAAAACATGTATTCCGGCTCAAAACAACGGGATACATCATTTTAGTTCGAAACTAGCAAGATTCACGAGCATCGATTTTACAAGTCGTCGAAGAGTAGACGAGAGAATGGTGCAAACTTTTTCTCTCAGAACTGTGCGAAAACTTGTATTCCGGCTCAAAACAACGGGATACATCGTTTTAGGTCAAAACTAGCAAGATTCACGAGCATCGATTTTACAAGTCGTCGAAGAGTAGACGAGAGAAAGGTGTAAACTTTTTCTCTCAGAACTGCGCGAAAAGTTGTATTCCGGCTCAATACAACGGGATACATCGTTTTAGATCGAAACTAGCAAGATTCACGAGCATCGATTTTACAAGTCTTCGAAGAGTATACGAGAGAAAGATAAAACTTTTTCTCTCAGAACTGTGCGAAAACTTGTATTCCGGCTCAAAACAAGGGGACATCGTTTTAGATCGAAACTAGCAAGATTCACGAGCATCAATTTTACAAGTCCTCGAAGAGTACACGAGAGAACGGTGAAAACTTTTTCTCTCAGAACTGTGCGAAAACCTGTATTCCGGCTCAAAACAACGGGATACATCGTTTTAGATCGAAACTAGCAAGATTCACGAGCATCGATTTTACAAGTCTTCGAAGAGTATACGAGAGAAAGATAAAACTTTTTCTCTCAGAACTGTGCGAAAACTTGTATTCCGGCTCAAAACAACGGGATACATCGTTTTAGATCGAAACTAGCAAGATTCACGAGCATCGATTTTACAAGACCTCGAAGAGTACACGAAAGAACGGTGTAAACTTTTTCTCTCAGAACTGTGCGAAAACTTGTATTCCGGCTCAAAACAACGGGATACATCGTTTTAGATCGAAACTAGCAAGATTCACGAGCATCGATTTTACAAGTCTTCGAAGAGTATACGAGAGAAAGATAAAACTTTTTCTCTCAGAACTGTGCGAAAACTTGTATTCCGGCTCAAAACAACGGGATACATCGTTTTAGATCGAAACTAGCAAGATTCACGAGCATCGATTTTACAAGTCCTCGAAGAGTACACGAGAGAACGGTGTAAACTTTTTCTCTCAGAACTGTGCGAAAACTTGTATTCCGGCTCAAAACAACGGGATACATCGTTTTAGATCAAAACTAGCAAGATTCACGAGCATCGATTTTACAAGTCTTCGAAGAGTATACGAGAGAAAGATAAAACTTTTTCTCTCAGAACTGTGCGAAAACTTGTATTCCGGCTCAAAACAACGGGATACATCGTTTTAGATCGAAACTAGCAAGATTCACGAGCATCGATTTTACAAGTCTTCGAAGAGTATACGAGAGAAAGATAAAACTTTTTCTCTCAGAACTGTGCGAAAACTTGTATTCCGGCTCAAAACAACGGGATACATCGTTTTAGATCGAAACTAGCAAGATTCACGAGCATCGATTTTACAAGTCCTCGAAGAGTACACGAGAGAACGGTGTAAACTTTTTCTCTCAGAACTGTGCGAAAACTTGTATTCCGGCTCAAAACAACGGGATACATCGTTTTAGATCGAAACTAGCAAGATTCACGAGCATCGATTTTACAAGTCTTCGAAGAGTATACGAGAGAAAGATAAAACTTTTTCTCTCAGAACTGTGCGAAAACTTGTATTCCGGCTCAAAACAACGGGATACATCGTTTTAGATCGAAACTAGCAAGATTCACGAGCATCGATTTTACAAGTCTTCGAAGAGTATACGAGAGAAAGATAAAACTTTTTCTCTCAGAACTGTGCGAAAACTTGTATTCCGGCTCAAAACAACGGGATACATCGTTTTAGATCGAAACTAGCAAGATTCACGAGCATCGATTTTACAAGTCCTCGAAGAGTACACGAGAGAACGGTGTAAACTTTTTCTCTCAGAACTGTGCGAAAACTTGTATTCCGGCTCAAAACAACGGGATACATCGTTTTAGATCGAAACTAGCAAGATTCACGAGCATCGATTTTACAAGTCTTCGAAGAGTATACGAGAGAAAGATAAAACTTTTTCTCTCAGAACTGTGCGAAAACTTGTATTCCGGCTCAAAACAACGGGATCCATCGTTTTAGATCGAAACTAGCAAGATTCACGAGCATCGATTTTACAAGTCTTCGAAGAGTATACGAGAGAAAGATAAAACTTTTTCTCTCAGAACTGTGCGAAAACTTGTATTCCGGCTCAAAACAACGGGATACATCGTTTTAGATCGAAACTAGCAAGATTCACGAGCATCGATTTTACAAGTCTTCGAAGAGTATACGAGAGAAAGATAAAACTTTTTCTCTCAGAACTGTGCGAAAACTTGTATTCCGGCTCAAAACAACGGGATACATCGTTTTAGATCGAAACTAGCAAGATTCACGAGCATCGATTTTACAAGTCTTCGAAGAGTATACGAGAGAAAGATAAAACTTTTTCTCTCAGAACTGTGCGAAAACTTGTATTCCGGCTCAAAACAACGGGATACATCGGTTTAGATCCAAACTAGCAAGATTCACGAGCATCGATTTTACAAGTCCTCGAAGAGTACACGAGAGAGCGGTGTAAACTTTTTCTCTCAGAACTGTGCGAAAACTTGTATTCCGGCTCAAAACAACGGGATACATCGTTTTAGATCGAAACTAGCAAGATTCACGAGCATCGATTTTACAAGTCTTCGAAGAGTATACGAGAGAAAGATAAAACTTTTTCTCTCAGAACTGTGCGAAAACTTGTATTCCGGCTCAAAACAACGGGATACATCGGTTTAGATCCAAACTAGCAAGATTCACGAGCATCGATTTTACAAGTCCTCGAAGAGTACACGAGAGAGCGGTGTAAACTTTTTCTCTCAGAACTGTGCGAAAACTTGTATTCCGGCTCAAAACAACGGGATACATCGGTTTAGATCCAAACTAGCAAGATTCACGAGCATCGATTTTACAAGTCTTCGAAGAGTATACGAGAGAAAGATAAAACTTTTTCTCTCAGAACTGTGCGAAAACTTGTATTCCGGCTCAAAACAACGGGATACATCGGTTTAGATCCCAACTAGCAAGATTCACGAGCATCGATTTTACAAGTCCTCGAAGAGTACACGAGAGAGCGGTGTAAACTTTTTCTCTCAGAACTGTGCGAAAACTTGTATTCCGGCTCAAAACAACGGGATACATTGTTTTAGATCGAAACTAGCAAGATTCACGAGCATCGATTTTACAAGTCTTCGAGGAGTATACGAGAGAAAGATAAAACTTTTTCTCTCAGAACTGTGCGAAAACTTGTATTCCGGCTCAAAACAACGGGATACATCGTTTTAGATCGAAACTAGCAAGATTCACGAGCATCGATTTTACAAGTCCTCGAAGAGTACAAGAGAGAACAGTGTAAACTTTTTCTCTCAGAACTGTGCGAAAACTTGTATTCCGGCTCAAAACAAAGGGATACATCGTTTTAGATCGAAACTAGCAAGATTCACGAGCATCGATTTTACAAGTCCTCGAAGAGTACACGAGAGAACGGTGTAAACTTTTTCTCTCAGAACTGTGCGAAAACTTGTATTCCGGCTCAAAACAACGGGATACATCGTTTTAGATCGAAACTAGCAAGATTCACGAGCATCGATTTTACAAGTCTTCGAAGAGTATACGAGAGAAAGATAAAACTTTTTCTCTCAGAACTGTGCGAAAACTTGTATTCCGGCTCAAAACAACGGGATACATCGTTTTAGATCGAAACTAGCAAGATTCACGAGCATCGATTTTACAAGTCTTCGAAGAGTATACGAGAGAAAGATAAAACTTTTTCTCTCAGAACTGTGCGAAAACTTGTATTCCGGCTCAAAACAACGGGATACATCGTTTTAGATCGAAACTAGCAAGATTCACGAGCATCGATTTTACAAGTCCTCGAAGAGTACACGAGAGAACGGTGTAAACTTTTTCTCTCAGAACTGTGCGAAAACTTGTATTCCGGCTCAAAACAACGGGATACATCGTTTTAGATCGAAACTAGCAAGATTCACGAGCATCGATTTTACAAGTCTTCGAAGAGTATACGAGAGAAAGATAAAACTTTTTCTCTCAGAACTGTGCGAAAACTTGTATTCCGGCTCAAAACAACGGGATACATCGTTTTAGATCGAAACTAGCAAGATTCACGAGCATCGATTTTACAAGTCTTCGAAGAGTATACGAGAGAAAGATAAAACTTTTTCTCTCAGAACTGTGCGAAAACTTGTATTCCGGCTCAAAACAACGGGATACATCGTTTTAGATCGAAACTAGCAAGATTCACGAGCATCGATTTTACAAGTCTTCGAAGAGTATACGAGAGAAAGATAAAACTTTTTCTCTCAGAACTGTGCGAAAACTTGTATTCCGGCTCAAAACAACGGGATACATCGTTTTAGATCGAAACTAGCAAGATTCACGAGCATCGATTTTACAAGTCTTCGAAGAGTATACGAGAGAAAGATAAAACTTTTTCTCTCAGAACTGTGCGAAAACTTGTATTCCGGCTCAAAACAACGGGATACATCGGTTTAGATCCAAACTAGCAAGATTCACGAGCATCGATTTTACAAGTCCTCGAAGAGTACACGAGAGAGCGGTGTAAACTTTTTCTCTCAGAACTGTGCGAAAACTTGTATTCCGGCTCAAAACAACGGGATACATCGTTTTAAATCGAAACTAGCAAGATTCACGAGCATCGATTTTACAAGTCTTCGAAGAGTATACGAGAGAAAGATAAAACTTTTTCTCTCAGAACTGTGCGAAAACTTGTATTCCGGCTCAAAACAACGGGATACATCGGTTTAGATCCAAACTAGCAAGATTCACGAGCATCGATTTTACAAGTCCTCGAAGAGTACACGAGAGAGCGGTGTAAACTTTTTCTCTCAGAACTGTGCGAAAACTTGTATTCCGGCTCAAAACAACGGGATACATCGTTTTAGATCGAAACTAGCAAGATTCACGAGCATCGATTTTACAAGTCTTCGAAGAGTATACGAGAGAAAGATAAAACTTTTTCTCTCAGAACTGTGCGAAAACTTGTATTCCGGCTCAAAACAACGGGATACATCGGTTTAGATCCAAACTAGCAAGATTCACGAGCATCGATTTTACAAGTCCTCGAAGAGTACACGAGAGAGCGGTGTAAACTTTTTCTCTCAGAACTGTGCGAAAACTTGTATTCCGGCTCAAAACAACGGGATACATCGTTTTAGATCGAAACTAGCAAGATTCACGAGCATCGATTTTACAAGTCTTCGAGGAGTATACGAGAGAAAGATAAAACTTTTTCTCTCAGAACTGTGCGAAAACTTGTATTCCGGCTCAAAACAACGGGATACATCGTTTTAGATCGAAACTAGCAAGATTCACGAGCATCGATTTTACAAGTCCTCGAAGAGTACAAGAGAGAACAGTGTAAACTTTTTCTCTCAGAACTGTGCGAAAACTTGTATTCCGGCTCAAAACAAAGGGATACATCGTTTTAGATCGAAACTAGCAAGATTCACGAGCATCGATTTACAAGTCCTCGAAGAGTACACGAGAGAACGGTGTAAACTTTTTCTCTCAGAACTGTGCGAAAACTTGTATTCCGGCTCAAAACAACGGGATACATCGTTTTAGATCGAAACTAGCAAGATTCACGAGCATCGATTTTACAAGTCTTCGAAGAGTATACGAGAGAAAGATAAAACTTTTTCTCTCAGAACTGTGCGAAAACTTGTATTCCGGCTCAAAACAACGGGATACATCGGTTTAGATCCAAACTAGCAAGATTCACGAGCATCGATTTTACAAGTCCTCGAAGAGTACACGAGAGAGCGGTGTAAACTTTTTCTCTCAGAACTGTGCGAAAACTTGTATTCCGGCTCAAAACAACGGGATACATCGTTTTAGATCGAAACTAGCAAGATTCACGAGCATCGATTTTACAAGTCCTCGAAGAGTACACGAGAGAGCGGTGTAAACTTTTTCTCTCAGAACTGTGCGAAAACTTGTATTCCGGCTCAAAACAACGGGATACATCGTTTTAGATCGAAACTAGCAAGATTCACGAGCATCGATTTTACAAGTCTTCGAAGAGTATACGAGAGAAAGATAAAACTTTTTCTCTCAGAACTGTGCGAAAACTTGTATTCCGGCTCAAAACAACGGGATACATCGGTTTAGATCCAAACTAGCAAGATTTACGAGCATCGATTTTACAAGTCCTCGAAGAGTACACGAGAGAGCGGTGTAAACTTTTTCTCTCAGAACTGTGCGAAAACTTGTATTCCGGCTCAAAACAACGGGATACATCGGTTTAGATCCAAACTAGCAAGATTCACGAGCATCGATTTTACAAGTCCTCGAAGAGTACACGAGAGAGCGGTGTAAACTTTTTCTCTCAGAACTGTGCGAAAACTTGTATTCCGGCTCAAAACAACGGGATACATCGTTTTAGATCGAAACTAGCAAGATTCACGAGCATCGATTTTACAAGTCTTCGAAGAGTATACGAGAGAAAGATAAAACTTTTTCTCTCAGAACTGTGCGAAAAAATGTATTCCGGCTCAAAACAACGGGATACATCATTTTAGTTCGAAACTAGCAAGATTCACGAGCATCGATTTTACAAGTCGTCGAAGAGTAGACGAGAGAATGGTGCAAACTTTTTCTCTCAGAACTGTGCGAAAACTTGTATTCCGGCTCAAAACAACGGGATACATCGGTTTAGATCCAAACTAGCAAGATTCACGAGCATCGATTTTACAAGTCCTCGAAGAGTACACGAGAGAGCGGTGTAAACTTTTTCTCTCAGAACTGTGCGAAAACTTGTATTCCGGCTCAAAACAACGGGATACATCGGTTTAGATCCAAACTAGCAAGATTCACGAGCATCGATTTTACAAGTCCTCGAAGAGTACACGAGAGAGCGGTGTAAACTTTTTCTCTCAGAACTGTGCGAAAACTTGTATTCCGGCTCAAAACAACGGGATACATCGTTTTAGATCGAAACTAGCAAGATTCACGAGCATCGATTTTACAAGTCTTCGAAGAGTATACGAGAGAAAGATAAAACTTTTTCTCTCAGAACTGTGCGAAAACTTGTATTCCGGCTCAAAACAACGGGATACATCGGTTTAGATCCAAACTAGCAAGATTCACGAGCATCGATTTTACAAGTCCTCGAAGAGTACACGAGAGAGCGGTGTAAACTTTTTCTCTCAGAACTGTGCGAAAACTTGTATTCCGGCTCAAAACAACGGGATACATCGGTTTAGATCCAAACTAGCAAGATTCACGAGCATCGATTTTACAAGTCCTCGAAGAGTACACGAGAGAGCGGTGTAAACTTTTTCTCTTAGAACTGTGCGAAAACTTGTATTCCGGCTCAAAACAACGGGATACATCGTTTTAGATCGAAACTAGCAAGATTCACGAGCATCGATTTTACAAGTCTTCGAAGAGTATACGAGAGAAAGATAAAACTTTTTCTCTCAGAACTGTGCGAAAACTTGTATTCCGGCTCAAAACAACGGGATACATCGGTTTAGATCCAAACTAGCAAGATTCACGAGCATCGATTTTACAAGTCCTCGAAGAGTACACGAGAGAGCGGTGTAAACTTTTTCTCTCAGAACTGTGCGAAAACTTGTATTCCGGCTCAAAACAACGGGATACATCGGTTTAGATCCAAACTAGCAAGATTCACGAGCATCGATTTTACAAGTCCTCGAAGAGTACACGAGAGAGCGGTGTAAACTTTTTCTCTCAGAACTGTGCGAAAACTTGTATTCCGGCTCAAAACAACGGGATACATCGTTTTAGATCGAAACTAGCAAGATTCACGAGCATCGATTTTCATAGTCTTCGAAGAGTATACGAGAGAAAGATAAAACTTTTTCTCTCAGAACTGTGCGAAAACTTGTATTCCGGCTCAAAACAACGGGATATATCGGTTTAGATCCAAACTAGCAAGATTCACGAGCATCGATTTTACAAGTCCTCGAAGAGTACACGAGAGAGCGGTGTAAACTTTTTCTCTCAGAACTGTGCGAAAACTTGTATTCCGGCTCAAAACAACGGGATACATCGGTTTAGATCCAAACTAGCAAGATTCACGAGCATCGATTTTACAAGTCCTCGAAGAGTACACGAGAGAGCGGTGTAAACTTTTTCTCTCAGAACTGTGCGAAAACTTGTATTCCGGCTCAAAACAACGGGATACATCGTTTTAGATCGAAACTAGCAAGATTCACGAGCATCGATTTTACAAGTCTTCGAAGAGTATACGAGAGAAAGATAAAACTTTTTCTCTCAGAACTGTGCGAAAAAATGTATTCCGGCTCAAAACAACGGGATACATCATTTTAGTTCGAAACTAGCAAGATTCACGAGCATCGATTTTACAAGTCGTCGAAGAGTAGACGAGAGAATGGTGCAAACTTTTTCTCTCAGAACTGTGCGAAAACTTGTATTCCGGCTCAAAACAACGGGATACATCGTTTTAGATCGAAACTAGCAAGATTCACGAGCATCGATTTTACAAGTCCTCGAAGAGTACAAGAGAGAACAGTGTAAACTTTTTCTCTCAGAACTGTGCGAAAACTTGTATTCCGGCTAAAAAAACGGGATACATCGTTTTAGATCGAAACTAGCAAGATTCACGAGCATCGATTTTACAAGTCCTCGAAGAGTACACGAGAGAGCGGTGTAAACTTTTTCTCTCAGAACTGTGCGAAAACTTGTATTCCGGCTCAAAACAACGGGATACATCGGTTTAGATCCAAACTAGCAAGATTCACGAGCATCGATTTTACAAGTCCTCGAAGAGTACACGAGAGAGCGGTGTAAACTTTTTCTCTCAGAACTGTGCGAAAACTTGTATTCCGGCTCAAAACAACGGGATACATCGGTTTAGATCCAAACTAGCAAGATTCACGAGCATCGATTTTACAAGTCCTCGAAGAGTACACGAGAGAGCGGTGTAAACTTTTTCTCTCAGAACTGTGCGAAAACTTGTATTCCGGCTCAAAACAACGGGATACATCGTTTTAGATCGAAACTAGCAAGATTCACGAGCATCGATTTTACAAGTCTTCGAAGAGTATACGAGAGAAAGATAAAACTTTGTCTCTCAGAACTGTGCGAAAACTTGTATTCCGGCTCAAAACAACGGGATACATCGGTTTAGATCCAAACTAGCAAGATTCACGAGCATCGATTTTACAAGTCCTCGAAGAGTACACGAGAGAGCGGTGTAAACTTTTTCTCTCAGAACTGTGCGAAAACTTGTATTCCGGCTCAAAACAACGGGATACATCGGTTTAGATCCAAACTAGCAATATTCACGAGCATCGATTTTACAAGTCCTCGAAGAGTACACGAGAGAGCGGTGTAAACTTTTTCTCTCAGAACTGTGCGAAAACTTGTATTCCGGCTCAAAACAACGGGATACATCGTTTTAGATCGAAACTAGCAAGATTCACGAGCATCGATTTTACAAGTCTTCGAAGAGTATACGAGAGAAAGATAAAACTTTTTCTCTCAGAACTGTGCGAAAAAATGTATTCCGGCTCAAAACAACGGGATACATCATTTTAGTTCGAAACTAGCAAGATTCACGAGCATCGATTTTACAAGTCGTCGAAGAGTAGACGAGAGAATGGTGCAAACTTTTTCTCTCAGAACTGTGCGAAAACTTGCATTCCGGCTCAAAACAACGGGATACATCGTTTTAGATCGAAACTAGCAAGATTCACGAGCATCGATTTTACAAGTCCTCGAAGAGTACACGAGAGAGCGGTGTAAACTTTTTCTCTCAGAACTGTGCGAAAACTTGTATTCCGGCTCAAAACAACGGGATACATCGTTTTAGATCGAAACTAGCAAGATTCACGAGCATCGATTTTACAAGTCCTCGAAGAGTACACGAGAGAGCGGTGTAAACTTTTTCTCTCAGAACTGTGCGAAAACTTGTATTCCGGCTCAAAACAACGGGATACATCGTTTTAGATCGAAACTAGCAAGATTCACGAGCATCGATTTTACAAGTCTTCGAAGAGTATACGAGAGAAAGATAAAACTTTTTCTCTCAGAACTGTGCGAAAACTTGTATTCCGGCTCAAAACAACGGGATACATCGGTTTAGATCCAAACTAGCAAGATTCACGAGCATCGATTTTACAAGTCCTCGAAGAGTACACGAGAGAGCGGTGTAAACTTTTTCTCTCAGAACTGTGCGAAAACTTGTATTCCGGCTCAAAACAACGGGATACATCGGTTTAGATCCAAACTAGCAAGATTCACGAGCATCGATTTTACAAGTCCTCGAAGAGTACACGAGAGAGCGGTGTAAACTTTTTCTCTCAGAACTGTGCGAAAACTTGTATTCCGGCTCAAAACAACGGGATACATCGTTTTAGATCGAAACTAGCAAGATTCACGAGCATCGATTTTACAAGTCTTCGAAGAGTATACGAGAGAAAGATAAAACTTTTTCTCTCAGAACTGTGCGAAAACTTGTATTCCGGCTCAAAACAACGGGATACATCGGTTTAGATCCAAACTAGCAAGATTCACGAGCATCGATTTTACAAGTCCTCGAAGAGTACACGAGAGAGCGGTGTAAACTTTTTCTCTCAGAACTGTGCGAAAACTTGTATTCCGGCTCAAAACAACGGGATACATCGTTTTAGATCGAAACTAGCAAGATTCACGAGCATCGATTTTACAAGTCTTCGAGGAGTATACGAGAGAAAGATAAAACTTTTTCTCTCAGAACTGTGCGAAAACTTGTATTCCGGCTCAAAACAACGGGATACATCGTTTTAGATCGAAACTAGCAAGATTCACGAGCATCGATTTTACAAGTCCTCGAAGAGTACAAGAGAGAACAGTGTAAACTTTTTCTCTCAGAACTGTGCGAAAACTTGTATTCCGGCTCAAAACAAAGGGATACATCGTTTTAGATCGAAACTAGCAAGATTCACGAGCATCGATTTACAAGTCCTCGAAGAGTACACGAGAGAACGGTGTAAACTTTTTCTCTCAGAACTGTGCGAAAACTTGTATTCCGGCTCAAAACAACGGGATACATCGTTTTAGATCGAAACTAGCAAGATTCACGAGCATCGATTTTACAAGTCTTCGAAGAGTATACGAGAGAAAGATAAAACTTTTTCTCTCAGAACTGTGCGAAAACTTGTATTCCGGCTCAAAACAACGGGATACATCGTTTTAGATCGAAACTAGCAAGATTCACGAGCATCGATTTTACAAGTCTTCGAAGAGTATACGAGAGAAAGATAAAACTTTTTCTCTCAGAACTGTGCGAAAACTTGTATTCCGGCTCAAAACAACGGGATACATCGGTTTAGATCCAAACTAGCAAGATTCACGAGCATCGATTTTACAAGTCCTCGAAGAGTACACGAGAGAGCGGTGTAAACTTTTTCTCTCAGAACTGTGCGAAAACTTGTATTCCGGCTCAAAACAACGGGATACATCGTTTTAGATCGAAACTAGCAAGATTCACGAGCATCGATTTTACAAGTCTTCGAAGAGTATACGAGAGAAAGATAAAACTTTTTCTCTCAGAACTGTGCGAAAACTTGTATTCCGGCTCAAAACAACGGGATACATCGGTTTAGATCCAAACTAGCAAGATTCACGAGCATCGATTTTACAAGTCCTCGAAGAGTACACGAGAGAGCGGTGTAAACTTTTTCTCTCAGAACTGTGCGAAAACTTGTATTCCGGCTCAAAACAACGGGATACATCGGTTTAGATCCAAACTAGCAAGATTCACGAGCATCGATTTTACAAGTCCTCGAAGAGTACACGAGAGAGCGGTGTAAACTTTTTCTCTCAGAACTGTGCGAAAACTTGTATTCCGGCTCAAAACAACGGGATACATCGTTTTAGATCGAAACTAGCAAGATTCACGAGCATCGATTTTACAAGTCTTCGAAGAGTATTCGAGAGAAAGATAAAACTTTTTCTCTCAGAACTGTGCGAAAACTTGTATTCCGGCTCAAAACAACGGGATACATCGGTTTAGATCCAAACTAGCAAGATTCACGAGCATCGATTTTACAAGTCCTCGAAGAGTACACGAGAGAGCGGTGTAAACTTTTTCTCTCAGAACTGTGCGAAAACTTGTATTCCGGCTCAAAACAACGGGATACATCGTTTTAGATCGAAACTAGCAAGATTCACGAGCATCGATTTTACAAGTCTTCGAGGAGTATACGAGAGAAAGATAAAACTTTTTCTCTCAGAACTGTGCGAAAACTTGTATTAAGGCTCAAAACAACGGGATACATCGTTTTAGATCGAAACTAGCAAGATTCACGAGCATCGATTTTACAAGTCCTCGAAGAGTACAAGAGAGAACAGTGTAAACTTTTTCTCTCAGAACTGTGCGAAAACTTGTATTCCGGCTCAAAACAAAGGGATACATCGTTTTAGATCGAAACTAGCAAGATTCACGAGCATCGATTTACAAGTCCTCGAAGAGTACACGAGAGAACGGTGTAAACTTTTTCTCTCAGAACTGTGCGAAAACTTGTATTCCGGCTCAAAACAACGGGATACATCGTTTTAGATCGAAACTAGCAAGATTCACGAGCATCGATTTTACAAGTCCTCGAAGAGTACAAGAGAGAACAGTGTAAACTTTTTCTCTCAGAACTGTGCGAAAACTTGTATTCCGGCTCAAAACAACGGGATACATCGTTTTAGATCGAAACTAGCAAGATTCACGAGCATCGATTTTACAAGTCTTCGAAGAGTATACGAGAGAAAGATAAAACTTTTTCTCTCAGAACTGTGCGAAAACTTGTATTCCGGCTCAAAACAACGGGATACATCGTTTTAGATCGAAACTAGCAAGATTCACGAGCATCGATTTTACAAGTCTTCGAAGAGTATACGAGAGAAAGATAAAACTTTTTCTCTCAGAACTGTGCGAAAACTTGTATTCCGGCTCAAAACAAGGGGATACATCGTTTTAGATCGAAACTAGCAAGATTCACGAGCATCGATTTTACAAGTCTTCGAAGAGTATACGAGAGAAAGATAAAACTTTTTCTCTCAGAACTGTGCGAAAACTTGTATTCCGGCTCAAAACAACGGGATACATCGGTTTAGATCCAAAGTAGCAAGATTCACGAGCATCGATTTTACAAGTCCTCGAAGAGTACACGAGAGAGCGGTGTAAACTTTTTCTCTCAGAACTGTGCGAAAACTTGTATTCCGGCTCAAAACAACGGGATACATCGTTTTAGATCGAAACTAGCAAGATTCACGAGCATCGATTTTACAAGTCTTCGAAGAGTATACGAGAGAAAGATAAAACTTTTTCTCTCAGAACTGTGCGAAAACTTGTATTCCGGCTCAAAACAACGGGATACATCGGTTTAGATCCAAACTAGCAAGATTCACGAGCATCGATTTTACAAGTCCTCGAAGAGTACACGAGAGAGCGGTGTAAACTTTTTCTCTCAGAACTGTGCGAAAACTTGTATTCCGGCTCAAAACAACGGGATACATCGGTTTAGATCCAAACTAGCAAGATTCACGAGCATCGATTTTACAAGTCCTCGAAGAGTACACGAGAGAGCGGTGTAAACTTTTTCTCTCAGAACTGTGCGAAAACTTGTATTCCGGCTCAAAACAACGGGATACATCGTTTTAGATCGAAACTAGCAAGATTCACGAGCATCGATTTTACAAGTCTTCGAAGAGTATACGAGAGAAAGATAAAACTTTTTCTCTCAGAACTGTGCGAAAACTTGTATTCCGGCTCAAAACAACGGGATACATCGGTTTAGATCCAAACTAGCAAGATTCACGAGCATCGATTTTACAAGTCCTCGAAGAGTACACGAGAGAGCGGTGTAAACTTTTTCTCTCAGAACTGTGCGAAAACTTGTATTCCGGCTCAAAACCACGGGATACATCGTTTTAGATCGAAACTAGCAAGATTCACGAGCATCGATTTTACAAGTCTTCGAGGAGTATACGAGAGAAAGATAAAACTTTTTCTCTCAGAACTGTGCGAAAACTTGTATTCCGGCTCAAAACAACGGGATACATTGTTTTAGATCGAAACTAGCAAGATTCACGAGCATCGATTTTACAAGTCTTCGAAGAGTATACGAGAGAAAGATAAAACTTTTTCTCTCAGAACTGTGCGAAAACTTGTATTCCGGCTCAAAACAACGGGATACATCGTTTTAGATCGAAACTAGCAAGATTCACGAGCATCAATTTTACAAGTCCTCGAAGAGTACACGAGAGAACGGTGTAAACGTTTTCTCTCAGAACTGTGCGAAAACTTGTATTCCGGCTCAAACCAACGGGATACATCGTTTTAGATCGAAACTAGCAAGATTCACGAGCATCGATTTTACAAGTCTTCGAAGAGTATACGAGAGAAAGATAAAACTTTTTCTCTCAGAACTGTGCGAAAAAATGTATTCCGGCTCAAAACAACGGGATACATCATTTTAGTTCGAAACTAGCAAGATTCACGAGCATCGATTTTACAAGTCGTCGAAGAGTAGACGAGAGAATGGTGCAAACTTTTTCTCTCAGAACTGTGCGAAAACTTGTATTCCGGCTCAAAACAACGGGATACATCGTTTTAGATCGAAACTAGCAAGATTCACGAGCATCGATTTTACAAGTCCTCGAAGAGTACAAGAGAGAACAGTGTAAACTTTTTCTCTCAGAACTGTGCGAAAACTTGTATTCCGGCTCAAAACAACGGGATACATCGTTTTAGATCGAAACTAGCAAGATTCACGAGCATCGATTTTACAAGTCTTCGAAGAGTATACGAGAGAAAGATAAAACTTTTTCTCTCAGAACTGTGCGAAAACTTGTATTCCGGCTCAAAACAACGGGATACATCGTTTTAGATCGAAACTAGCAAGATTCACGAGCATCGATTTTACAAGTCTTCGAAGAGTATACGAGAGAAAGATAAAACTTTTTCTCTCAGAACTGTGCGAAAACTTGTATTCCGGCTCAAAACAACGGGATACATCGGTTTAGATCCAAACTAGCAAGATTCACGAGCATCGATTTTACAAGTCCTCGAAGAGTACACGAGAGAGCGGTGTAAACTTTTTCTCTCAGAACTGTGCGAAAACTTGTATTCCGGCTCAAAACAACGGGATACATCGTTTTAGATCGAAACTAGCAAGATTCACGAGCATCGATTTTACAAGTCTTCGAAGAGTATACGAGAGAAAGATAAAACTTTTTCTCTCAGAACTGTGCGAAAACTTGTATTCCGGCTCAAAACAACGGGATACATTGGTTTAGATCCAAACTAGCAAGATTCACGAGCATCGATTTTACAAGTCCTCGAAGAGTACACGAGAGAGCGGTGTAAACTTTTTCTCTCAGAACTGTGCGAAAACTTGTATTCCGGCTCAAAACAACGGGATACATCGGTTTAGATCCAAACTAGCAAGATTCACGAGCATCGATTTTACAAGTCCTCGAAGAGTACACGAGAGAGCGGTGTAAACTTTTTCTCTCAGAACTGTGCGAAAACTTGTATTCCGGCTCAAAACAACGGGATACATCGTTTTAGATCGAAACTAGCAAGATTCACGAGCATCGATTTTACAAGTCTTCGAAGAGTATACGAGAGAAAGATAAAACTTTTTCTCTCAGAACTGTGCGAAAACTTGTATTCCGGCTCAAAACAACGGGATACATCGGTTTAGATCCAAACTAGCAAGATTCACGAGCATCGATTTTACAAGTCCTCGAAGAGTACACGAGAGAGCGGTGTAAACTTTTTCTCTCAGAACTGTGCGAAAACTTGTATTCCGGCTCAAAACAACGGGATACATCGTTTTAGATCGAAACTAGCAAGATTCACGAGCATCGATTTTACAAGTCTTCGAGGAGTATACGAGAGAAAGATAAAACTTTTTCTCTCAGAACTGTGCGAAAACTTGTATTCCGGCTCAAAACAACGGGATACATCGTTTTAGATCGAAACTAGCAAGATTCACGAGCATCGATTTTACAAGTCCTCGAAGAGTACAAGAGAGAACAGTGTAAACTTTTTCTCTCAGAACTGTGCGAAAACTTGTATTCCGGCTCAAAACAAAGGGATACATCGTTTTAGATCGAAACTAGCAAGATTCACGAGCATCGATTTACAAGTCCTCGAAGAGTACACGAGAGAACGGTGTAAACTTTTTCTCTCAGAACTGTGCGAAAACTTGTATTCCGGCTCAAAACAACGGGATACATCGTTTTAGATCGAAACTAGCAATATTCACGAGCATCGATTTTACAAGTCTTCGAAGAGTATACGAGAGAAAGATAAAACTTTTTCTCTCAGAACTGTGCGAAGACTTGTATTCCGGCTCAAAACAACGGGATACATCGTTTTAGATCGAAACTAGCAAGATTCACGAGCATCCATTTTACAAGTCTTCGAAGAGTATACGAGAGAAAGATAAAACTTTTTCTCTCAGAACTGTGCGAAAACTTGTATTCCGGCTCAAAACAACGGGATACATCGTTTTAGATCGAAACTAGCAAGATTCACGAGCATCGATTATACAAGGCCTCGAAGAGTACACGAGAGAACGGTGTAAACTTTTCTCTCAGAACTGTGCGAAAACTTGTATTCCGGCTCAAAACAACGGGATACATCGTTTTAGATCGAAACTAGCAAGATTCACGAGCATCGATTTTACAAGTCTTCGAAGAGTATACGAGAGAAAGATAAAACTTTTTCTCTCAGAACTGTGCGAAAACTTGTATTCCGGCTCAAAAAAACGGGATACATCGTTTTAGATAGAAACTAGCAAGATTCACGAGCATCGATATTACAAGTCTTCGAAGAGTATACGAAAGAAAGGTGTAAACTTTTTCTCTCAGAACTGCGCGAAAACTTGAATTCCGGCTCAAAACAACGGGATACATCGTATTAGATCGAAACTAGCAAGATTCAGGAGCATCGATTTTACAAGTCCTCGAAGAGTACACGAGAGAACGGTGTAAACTTTTTCTCTCAGAATTGTGCGAAAACTTGTATTCCGGCTCAAAACAACGGGATACATCGTTTTAGATCGAAACTAGCAAGATTCACGAGCATCGATTTTACAAGTCTTCGAAGAGTATACGAGAGAAAGATAAAACTTTTTCTCTCAGAACTGTGCGAAAACTTGTATTCCGGCTCAAAACAACGGGATACATCGTTTTAGATCGAAACTAGCAAGATTCACGAGCATCGATTTTACAAGTCTTCGAAGAGTATACGAGAGAAAGATAAAACCTTTTCTCTCAGAACTGTGCGAAAACATGTATTCCGGCTCAAAACAACGGGATACATCATTTTAGTTCGAAACTAGCAAGATTCACGAGCATCGATTTTACAAGTCGTCGAAGAGTAGACGAGAGAATGGTGCAAACTTTTTCTCTCAGAACTGTGCGAAAACTTGTATTCCGGCTCAAAACAACGGGATACATCGTTTTAGGTCAAAACTAGCAAGATTCACGAGCATCGATTTTACAAGTCGTCGAAGAGTAGACGAGAGAAAGGTGTAAACTTTTTCTCTCAGAACTGCGCGAAAAGTTGTATTCCGGCTCAATACAACGGGATACATCGTTTTAGATCGAAACTAGCAAGATTCACGAGCATCGATTTTACAAGTCTTCGAAGAGTATACGAGAGAAAGATAAAACTTTTTCTCTCAGAACTGTGCGAAAACTTGTATTCCGGCTCAAAACAACGGGATACATCGTTTTAGGTCGAAACTAGCAAGATTCACGAGCATCGATTTTACAAGTCGTCGAAAAGTAGACGAAAGGTGCAAACTTTTTCTCTCAGAACTGCGCGAAAACTTGTATTCCGGCTCAAAACAACGGGATACATCGTTTTAGATCGAAACTAGCAAGATTCACGAGCATCGATTTTAGAAGTCTTCGGAGAGTATACGAGAGAAAGATAAAACTTTTTCTCTCAGAACTGTGCGAAAACTTGTATTCCGGCTCAAAACAACGGGATACATCGTTTTAGATCGAAACTAGCAAGATTCACGAGCATCAATTTTACAAGTCTTCGAAGAGTATACGAGAGAAAGATAAAACTTTTTCTCTCAGAACTGTGCGAAAACTTGTATTCCGGCTCAAAACAACGGGATACATCGTTTTAGATCGAAACTAGCAAGATTCACGAGCATCGATTTTACAAGTCTTCGAAGAGTATACGAGAGAAAGATAAAACTTTTTCTCTCAGAACTGTGCGAAAACATGTATTCCGGCTCAAAACAACGGGATACATCATTTTAGTTCGAAACTAGCAAGATTCACGAGCATCGATTTTACAAGTCGTCGAAGAGTAGACGAGAGAATGGTGCAAACTTTTTCTCTCAGAACTGTGCGAAAACTTGTATTCCGGCTCAAAACAACGGGATACATCGTTTTAGATCGAAACTAGCAAGATTCACGAGCATCGATTTTAGAAGTCTTCGGAGAGTATACGAGAGAAAGATAAAACTTTTTCTCTCAGAACTGTGCGAAAACTTGTATTCCGGCTCAAAACAACAAGATACATCGTTTTAGATCGAAACTAGCAAGATTCACGAGCATCGATTTTACAAGTCTTCGAAGAGTATACGAGAGAAAGATAAAACTTTTTCTCTCAGAACTGTGCAAAAACTTGTATTCTGGCTCAAAACAACGGGATACATCGTTTTAGATCGAAACTAGCAAGATTCACGGGCATCGATTTTACAAGTCTTCGAAGAGTACACGAGAGAACGGTGTAAACTTTTTCTCTCAGAATTGTGCGAAAACTTGTATTCCGGCTCAAAACAACGGGATACATCGTTTTAGATCGAAACTAGCAAGATTCACGAGCATCGATTTTACAAGTCTTCGAAGAGTATACGAGAGAAAGATAAAACTTTTTCTCTCAGAACTGTGCGAAAACTTGTATTCCGGCTCAAAACAACGGGATACATCGTTTTAGATCGAAACTAGCAAGATTCACGAGCATCGATTTTACAAGTCTTCGAAGAGTATACGAGAGAAAGATAAAACCTTTTCTCTCAGAACTGTGCGAAAACATGTATTCCGGCTCAAAACAACGGGATACATCATTTTAGTTCGAAACTAGCAAGATTCACGAGCATCGATTTTACAAGTCGTCGAAGAGTAGACGAGAGAATGGTGCAAACTTTTTCTCTCAGAACTGTGCGAAAACTTGTATTCCGGCTCAAAACAACGGGATACATCGTTTTAGGTCAAAACTAGCAAGATTCACGAGCATCGATTTTACAAGTCGTCGAAGAGTAGACGAGAGAAAGGTGTAAACTTTTTCTCTCAGAACTGCGCGAAAAGTTGTATTCCGGCTCAATACAACGGGATACATCGTTTTAGATCGAAACTAGCAAGATTCACGAGCATCGATTTTACAAGTCTTCGAAGAGTATACGAGAGAAAGATAAAACTTTTTCTCTCAGAACTGTGCGAAAACTTGTATTCCGGCTCAAAACAACGGGATACATCGTTTTAGGTCGAAACTAGCAAGATTCACGAGCATCGATTTTACAAGTCGTCGAAAAGTAGACGAAAGGTGCAAACTTTTTCTCTCAGAACTGCGCGAAAACTTGTATTCCGGCTCAAAACAACGGGATACATCGTTTTAGATCGAAACTAGCAAGATTCACGAGCATCGATTTTAGAAGTCTTCGGAGAGTATACGAGAGAAAGATAAAACTTTTTCTCTCAGAACTGTGCGAAAACTTGTATTCCGGCTCAAAACAACGGGATACATCGTTTTAGATCGAAACTAGCAAGATTCACGAGCATCAATTTTACAAGTCTTCGAAGAGTATACGAGAGAAAGATAAAACTTTTTCTCTCAGAACTGTGCGAAAACTTGTATTCCGGCTCAAAACAACGGGATACATCGTTTTAGATCGAAACTAGCAAGATTCACGAGCATCGATTTTACAAGTCTTCGAAGAGTATACGAGAGAAAGATAAAACTTTTTCTCTCAGAACTGTGCGAAAACATGTATTCCGGCTCAAAACAACGGGATACATCATTTTAGTTCGAAACTAGCAAGATTCACGAGCATCGATTTTACAAGTCGTCGAAGAGTAGACGAGAGAATGGTGCAAACTTTTTCTCTCAGAACTGTGCGAAAACTTGTATTCCGGCTCAAAACAACGGGATACATCGTTTTAGATCGAAACTAGCAAGATTCACGAGCATCGATTTTAGAAGTCTTCGGAGAGTATACGAGAGAAAGATAAAACTTTTTCTCTCAGAACTGTGCGAAAACTTGTATTCCGGCTCAAAACAACAAGATACATCGTTTTAGATCGAAACTAGCAAGATTCACGAGCATCGATTTTACAAGTCTTCGAAGAGTATACGAGAGAAAGATAAAACTTTTTCTCTCAGAACTGTGCAAAAACTTGTATTCTGGCTCAAAACAACGGGATACATCGTTTTAGATCGAAACTAGCAAGATTCACGGGCATCGATTTTACAAGTCTTCGAAGAGTATACGAGAGAAAGATAAAACTTTTTCTCTCAAAACTGTGCGAAAACTTGTATTCCGGCTCAAAACAACGGGATACATCGTTTTAGATCGAAACTAGCAAGATTCACGAGCATCGATTTTACAAGTCTTCGAAGAGTATACGAGAGAAAGATAAAACTTTTTCTCTCAGAACTGTGCGAAAACTTGTATTCCGGCTCAAAACAACGGGATACATCGTTTTAGATCGAAACTAGCAAGATTCACGAGCATCAATTTTACAAGTCCTCGAAGAGTACACGAGAGAACGGTGTAAACGTTTTCTCTCAGAACTGTGCGAAAACTTGTATTCCGGCTCAAACCAACGGGATACATCGTTTTAGATCGAAACTAGCAAGATTCACGAGCATCGATTTTACAAGTCTTCGAAGAGTATACGAGAGAAAGATAAAACTTTTTCTCTCAGAACTGTGCGAAAAAATGTATTCCGGCTCAAAACAACGGGATACATCATTTTAGTTCGAAACTAGCAAGATTCACGAGCATCGATTTTACAAGTCGTCGAAGAGTAGACGAGAGAATGGTGCAAACTTTTTCTCTCAGAACTGTGCGAAAACTTGTATTCCGGCTCAAAACAACGGGATACATCGTTTTAGGTCAAAACTAGCAAGATTCACGAGCATCGATTTTACAAGTCGTCGAAGAGTAGACGAGAGAAAGGTGTAAACTTTTTCTCTCAGAACTGCGCGAAAAGTTGTATTCCGGCTCAATACAACGGGATACATCGTTTTAGATCGAAACTAGCAAGATTCACGAGCATCGATTTTACAAGTCTTCGAAGAGTATACGAGAGAAAGATAAAACTTTTTCTCTCAGAACTGTGCGAAAACATGTATTCCGGCTCAAAACAACGGGATACATCATTTTAGTTCGAAACTAGCAAGATTCACGAGCATCGATTTTACAAGTCGTCGAAGAGTAGACGAGAGAATGGTGCAAACTTTTTCTCTCAGAACTGTGCGAAAACTTGTATTCCGGCTCAAAACAACGGGATACATCGTTTTAGGTCAAAACTAGCAAGATTCACGAGCATCGATTTTACAAGTCGTCGAAGAGTAGACGAGAGAAAGGTGTAAACTTTTTCTCTCAGAACTGCGCGAAAAGTTGTATTCCGGCTCAATACAACGGGATACATCGTTTTAGGTCGAAACTAGCAAGATTCACGAGCATCGATTTTACAAGTCGTCGAAAAGTAGTCGAAAGGTGCAAACTTTTTCTCTCAGAACTGCGCGAAAACTTGTATTCCGGCTCAAAACAACGGGATACATCGTTTTAGATCGAAACTAGCAAGATTCACGAGCATCGATTTTAGAAGTCTTCGGAGAGTATACGAGAGAAAGATAAAACTTTTTCTCTCAGAACTGTGCGAAAACTTGTATTCCGGCTCAAAACAACGGGATACATCGTTTTAGATCGAAACTAGCAAGATTCACGAGCATCGATTTTACAAGTCTTCGAAGAGTATACGAGAGAAAGATAAAACTTTTTCTCTCAGAACTGTGCGAAAACTTGTATTCCGGCTCAAAACAACGGGATACATCGTTTTAGATCGAAACTAGCAAGATTCACGAGCATCGATTTTAGAAGTCTTCGGAGAGTATACGAGAGAAAGATAAAACTTTTTCTCTCAGAACTGTGCGAAAACTTGTATTCCGGCTCAAAACAACGGGATACATCGTTTTAGATCGAAACTAGCAAGATTCACGAGCATCGATTTTACAAGTCTTCGAAGAGTATACGAGAGAAAGATAAAACTTTTTCTCTCAGAACTGTGCGAAAACTTGTATTCCGGCTCAAAACAACGGGATACATCGTTTTAGATCGAAACTAGCAAGATTCACGAGCATCGATTTTACAAGTCTTCGAAGAGTATACGAGAGAAAGATAAAACGTTTTCTCTCAGAACTGTGCGAAAACTTGTATTCCGGCTCAAAACAACGGGATACATTGTTTTAGATCGAAACTAGCAAGATTCACGAGCATCGATTTTACAAGTCTTCGAAGAGTATACGAGAGAAAGATAAAACTTTTTCTCTCAGAACTGTGCGAAAACTTGTATTCCGGCTCAAAACAACGGGATACATCGTTTTAGATCGAAACTAGCAAGATTCACGAGCATCAATTTTACAAGTCCTCGAAGAGTACACGAGAGAACGGTGTAAACGTTTTCTCTCAGAACTGTGCGAAAACTTGTATTCCGGCTCAAACCAACGGGATACATCGTTTTAGATCGAAACTAGCAAGATTCACGAGCATCGATTTTACAAGTCTTCGAAGAGTATACGAGAGAAAGATAAAACTTTTTCTCTCAGAACTGTGCGAAAAAATGTATTCCGGCTCAAAACAACGGGATACATCATTTTAGTTCGAAACTAGCAAGATTCACGAGCATCGATTTTACAAGTCGTCGAAGAGTAGACGAGAGAATGGTGCAAACTTTTTCTCTCAGAACTGTGCGAAAACTTGTATTCCGGCTCAAAACAACGGGATACATCGTTTTAGGTCAAAACTAGCAAGATTCACGAGCATCGATTTTACAAGTCGTCGAAGAGTAGACGAGAGAAAGGTGTAAACTTTTTCTCTCAGAACTGCGCGAAAAGTTGTATTCCGGCTCAATACAACGGGATACATCGTTTTAGATCGAAACTAGCAAGATTCACGAGCATCGATTTTACAAGTCTTCGAAGAGTATACGAGAGAAAGATAAAACTTTTTCTCTCAGAACTGTGCGAAAACATGTATTCCGGCTCAAAACAACGGGATACATCATTTTAGTTCGAAACTAGCAAGATTCACGAGCATCGATTTTACAAGTCGTCGAAGAGTAGGCGAGAGAATGATGCAAACTTTTTCTCTCAGAACTGTGCGAAAACTTGTATTCCGGCTCAAAACAACGGGATACATCGTTTTAGGTCAAAACTAGCAAGAATCACGAGCATCGATTTCACAAGTCGTCGAAGAGTAGACGAGAGAAAGGTGTAAACTTTTTCTCTCAGAACTGCGCGAAAAGTTGTATTCCGGCTCAATACAACGGGATACATCGTTTTAGATCGAAACTAGCAAGATTCACGAGCATCGATTTTACAAGTCTTCGAAGAGTATACGAGAGAAAGATAAAACTTTTTCTCTCAGAACTGTGCGAAAACTTGTATTCCGGCTCAAAACAACGGGATACATCGTTTTAGGTCGAAACTAGCAAGATTCACGAGCATCGATTTTACAAGTCGTCGAAAAGTAGTCGAAAGGTGCAAACTTTTTCTCTCAGAACTGCGCGAAAACTTGTATTCCGGCTCAAAACAACGGGATACATCGTTTTAGATCGAAACTAGCAAGATTCACGAGCATCGATTTTAGAAGTCTTCGGAGAGTATACGAGAGAAAGATAAAACTTTTTCTCTCAGAACTGTGCGAAAACTTGTATTCCGGCTCAAAACAACGGGATACATCGTTTTATATCGAAACTAGCAAGATTCACGAGCATCGATTTTACAAGTCTTCGAAGAGTATACGAGAGAAAGATAAAACTTTTTCTCTCAGAACTGTGCGAAAACTTGTATTCCGGCTCAAAACAACGGGATACATCGTTTTAGATCGAAACTAGCAAGATTCACGAGCATCGATTTTACAAGTCTTCGAAGAGTATACGAGAGAAAGATAAAACTTTTTCTCTCAGAACTGTGCGAAAACTTGTATTCCGGCTCAAAACAACGGGATACATTGTTTTAGATCGAAACTAGCAAGATTCACGAGCATCAATTTTACAAGTCCTCGAAGAGTACACGAGAGAACGGTGTAAACGTTTTCTCTCAGAACTGTGCGAAAACTTGTATTCCGGCTCAAAACAACGGGATACATCGTTTTAGATCGAAACTAGCAAGATTCACGAGCATCGATTTTACAAGTCTTCGAAGAGTATACGAGAGAAAGATAAAACTTTTTCTCTCAGAACTGTGCGAAAACATGTATTCCGGCTCAAAACAACGGGATACATCATTTTAGTTCGAAACTAGCAAGATTCACGAGCATCGATTTTACAAGTCGTCGAAGAGTAGACGAGAGAATGGTGCAAACTTTTTCTCTCAGAACTGTGCGAAAACTTGTATTCCGGCTCAAAACAACGGGATACATCGTTTTAGGTCAAAACTAGCAAGATTCACGAGCATCGATTTTACAAGTCGTCGAAGAGTAGACGAGAGAAAGGTGTAAACTTTTTCTCTCAGAACTGCGCGAAAAGTTGTATTCCGGCTCAATACAACGGGATACATCGTTTTAGATCGAAACTAGCAAGATTCACGAGCATCGATTTTACAAGTCTTCGAAGAGTATACGAGAGAAAGATAAAACTTTTTCTCTCAGAACTGTGCGAAAACTTGTATTCCGGCTCAAAACAACGGGATACATCGTTTTAGATCGAAACTAGCAAGATTCACGAGCATCGATTTTACAAGTCTTCGAAGAGTATACGAGAGAAAGATAAAACTTTTTCTCTCAGAACTGTGCGAAAACATGTATTCCGGCTCAAAACAACGGGATACATCATTTTAGTTCGAAACTAGCAAGATTCACGAGCATCGATTTTACAAGTCGTCGAAGAGTAGACGAGAGAATGGTGCAAACTTTTTCTCTCAGAACTGTGCGAAAACTTGTATTCCGGCTCAAAACAACGGGATACATCGTTTTAGGTCAAAACTAGCAAGATTCACGAGCATCGATTTTACAAGTCGTCGAAGAGTAGACGAGAGAAAGGTGTAAACTTTTTCTCTCAGAACTGCGCGAAAAGTTGTATTCCGGCTCAATACAACGGGATACATCGTTTTAGATCGAAACTAGCAAGATTCACGAGCATCGATTTTACAAGTCTTCGAAGAGTATACGAGAGAAAGATAAAACTTTTTCTCTCAGAACTGTGCGAAAACTTGTATTCCGGCTCAAAACAACGGGATACATCGTTTTAGATCGAAACTAGCAAGATTCACGAGCATCGATTTTACAAGTCCTCGAAGAGTACACGAGAGAACGGTGAAAACTTTTTCTCTCAGAACTGTGCGAAAACCTGTATTCCGGTTCAAAACAACGGGATACATCGTTTTAGATCGAAACTAGCAAGATTCACGAGCATCGATTTTACAAGTCTTCGAAGAGTATACGAGAGAAAGATAAAACTTTTTCTCTCAGAACTGTGCGAAAACTTGTATTCCGGCTCAAAACAACGGGATACATCGTTTTAGATCGAAACTAGCAAGATTCACGAGCATCAATTTTACAAGTCTTCGAAGAGTATAGGAGAGAAAGATAAAACTTTTTCTCTCAGAACTGTGCGAAAACTTGTATTCCGGCTCAAAACAACGGGATACATCGTTTTAGATCGAAACTAGCAAGATTCACGAGCATCGATTTTACAAGTCCTCGAAGAGTACACGAGAGAACGGTGTAAACTTTTTCTCTCAGAACTGTGCGAAAACTTGTATTCCGGCTCAAAACAACGGGATACATCGTTTTAGATCAAAACTAGCAAGATTCACGAGCATCGATTTTACAAGTCTTCGAAGAGTATACGAGAGAAAGATAAAACTTTTTCTCTCAGAACTGTGCGAAAACTTGTATTCCGGCTCAAAACAACGGGATACATCGTTTTAGATCGAAACTAGCAAGATTCACGAGCATCGATTTTACAAGTCTTCGAAGAGTATACGAGAGAAAGATAAAACTTTTTCTCTCAGAACTGTGCGAAAACTTGTATTCCGGCTCAAAACAACGGGATACATCGTTTTAGATCGAAACTAGCAAGATTCACGAGCATCGATTTTACAAGTCCTCGAAGAGTACACGAGAGAACGGTGTAAACTTTTTCTCTCAGAACTGTGCGAAAACTTGTATTCCGGCTCAAAACAACGGGATACATCGTTTTAGATCGAAACTAGCAAGATTCACGAGCATCGATTTTACAAGTCTTCGAAGAGTATACGAGAGAAAGATAAAACTTTTTCTCTCAGAACTGTGCGAAAACTTGTATTCCGGCTCAAAACAACGGGATACATCGTTTTAGATCGAAACTAGCAAGATTCACGAGCATCGATTTTACAAGTCTTCGAAGAGTATACGAGAGAAAGATAAAACTTTTTCTCTCAGAACTGTGCGAAAACTTGTATTCCGGCTCAAAACAACGGGATACATCGTTTTAGATCGAAACTAGCAAGATTCACGAGCATCGATTTTACAAGTCTTCGAAGAGTATACGAGAGAAAGATAAAACTTTTTCTCTCAGAACTGTGCGAAAACTTGTATTCCGGCTCAAAACAACGGGATACATCGGTTTAGATCCAAACTAGCAAGATTCACGAGCATCGATTTTACAAGTCCTCGAAGAGTACACGAGAGAGCGGTGTAAACTTTTTCTCTCAGAACTGTGCGAAAACTTGTATTCCGGCTCAAAACAACGGGATACATCGTTTTAGATCGAAACTAGCAAGATTCACGAGCATCGATTTTACAAGTCTTCGAGGAGTATACGAGAGAAAGATAAAACTTTTTCTCTCAGAACTGTGCGAAAACTTGTATTCCGGCTCAAAACAACGGGATACATCGTTTTAGATCGAAACTAGCAAGATTCACGAGCATCGATTTTACAAGTCCTCGAAGAGTACACGAGAGAACAGTGTAAACTTTTTCTCTCAGAACTGTGCGAAAACTTGTATTCCGGCTCAAAACAAAGGGATACATCGTTTTAGATCGAAACTAGCAAGATTCACGAGCATCGATTTTACAAGTCCTCGAAGAGTACACGAGAGAACGGTGTAAACTTTTTCTCTCAGAACTGTGCGAAAACTTGTATTCCGGCTCAAAACAACGGGATACATCGTTTTAGATCGAAACTAGCAAGATTCACGAGCATCGATTTTACAAGTCTTCGAAGAGTATACGAGAGAAAGATAAAACTTTTTCTCTCAGAACTGTGCGAAAACTTGTATTCCGGCTCAAAACAACGGGATACATCGTTTTAGATCGAAACTAGCAAGATTCACGAGCATCCATTTTACAAGTCTTCGAAGAGTATACGAGAGAAAGATAAAACTTTTTCTCTCAGAACTGTGCGAAAACTTGTATTCCGGCTCAAAACAACGGGATACATCGTTTTAGATCGAAACTAGCAAGATTCACGAGCATCGATTTTACAAGGCCTCGAAGAGTACACGAGAGAACGGTGTAAACTTTTTCTCTCAGAACTGTGCGAAAACTTGTATTCCGGCTCAAAACAACGGGATACATCGTTTTAGATCGAAACTAGCAAGATTCACGAGCATCGATTTTACAAGTCTTCGAAGAGTATACGAGAGAAAGATAAAACTTTTTCTCTCAGAACTGTGCGAAAACTTGTATTCCGGCTCAAAAAAACGGGATACATCGTTTTAGATAGAAACTAGCAAGATTCACGAGCATCGATATTACAAGTCTTCGAAGAGTATACGAAAGAAAGGTGTAAACTTTTTCTCTCAGAACTGCGCGAAAACTCGTATTCCGGCTCAAAACAACGGGATACATCGTTTTAGATCGAAACTAGCAAGATTCAGGAGCATCGATTTTACAAGTCCTCGAAGAGTACACGAGAGAACGGTGTAAACTTTTTCTCTCAGAATTGTGCGAAAACTTGTATTCCGGCTCAAAACAACGGGATACATCGTTTTAGATCGAAACTAGCAAGATTCACGAGCATCGATTTTACAAGTCTTCGAAGAGTATACGAGAGAAAGATAAAACTTTTTCTCTCAGAACTGTGCGAAAACTTGTATTCCGGCTCAAAACAACGGGATACATCGTTTTAGATCGAAACTAGCAAGATTCACGAGCATCGATTTTACAAGTCTTCGAAGAGTATACGAGAGAAAGATAAAACTTTTTCTCTCAGAACTGTGCGAAAACATGTATTCCGGCTCAAAACAACGGGATACATCATTTTAGTTCGAAACTAGCAAGATTCACGAGCATCGATTTTACAAGTCGTCGAAGAGTAGACGAGAGAAAGGTGTAAACTTTTTCTCTCAGAACTGCGCGAAAAGTTGTATTCCGGCTCAATACAACGGGATACATCGTTTTAGATCGAAACTAGCAAGATTCACGAGCATCGATTTTACAAGTCTTCGAAGAGTATACGAGAGAAAGATAAAACTTTTTCTCTCAGAACTGTGCGAAAACTTGTATTCCGGCTCAAAACAACGGGATACATCGTTTTAGATCGAAACTAGCAAGATTCACGAGCATCGATTTTACAAGTCCTCGAAGAGTACACGAGAGAACGGTGAAAACTTTTTCTCTCAGAACTGTGCGAAAACCTGTATTCCGGTTCAAAACAACGGGATACATCGTTTTAGATCGAAACTAGCAAGATTCACGAGCATCGATTTTACAAGTCTTCGAAGAGTATACGAGAGAAAGATAAAACTTTTTCTCTCAGAACTGTGCGAAAACTTGTATTCCGGCTCAAAACAACGGGATACATCGTTTTAGATCGAAACTAGCAAGATTCACGAGCATCGATTTTACAAGACCTCGAAGAGTACACGAGAGAACGGTGTAAACTTTTTCTCTCAGAACTGTGCGAAAACTTGTATTCCGGCTCAAAACAACGGGATACATCGTTTTAGATCGAAACTAGCAAGATTCACGAGCATCGATTTTACAAGTCTTCGAAGAGTATACGAGAGAAAGATAAAACTTTTTCTCTCAGAACTGTGCGAAAACTTGTATTCCGGCTCAAAACAACGGGATACATCGTTTTAGATCGAAACTAGCAAGATTCACGAGCATCGATTTTACAAGTCCTCGAAGAGTACACGAGAGAACGGTGTAAACTTTTTCTCTCAGAACTGTGCGAAAACTTGTATTCCGGCTCAAAACAACGGGATACATCGTTTTAGATCAAAACTAGCAAGATTCACGAGCATCGATTTTACAAGTCTTCGAAGAGTATACGAGAGAAAGATAAAACTTTTTCTCTCAGAACTGTGCGAAAACTTGTATTCCGGCTCAAAACAACGGGATACATCGTTTTAGATCGAAACTAGCAAGATTCACGAGCATCGATTTTACAAGTCTTCGAATAGTATACGAGAGAAAGATAAAACTTTTTCTCTCAGAACTGTGCGAAAACTTGTATTCCGGCTCAAAACAACGGGATACATCGTTTTAGATCGAAACTAGCAAGATTCACGAGCATCGATTTTACAAGTCCTCGAAGAGTACACGAGAGAACGGTGTAAACTTTTTCTCTCAGAACTGTGCGAAAACTTGTATTCCGGCTCAAAACAACGGGATACATCGTTTTAGATCGAAACTAGCAAGATTCACGAGCATCGATTTTACAAGTCTTCGAAGAGTATACGAGAGAAAGATAAAACTTTTTCTCTCAGAACTGTGCGAAAACTTGTATTCCGGCTCAAAACAACGGGATACATCGTTTTAGATCGAAACTAGCAAGATTCACGAGCATCGATTTTAAAAGTCTTCGAAGAGTATACGAGAGAAAGATAAAACTTTTTCTCTCAGAACTGTGCGAAAACTTGTATTCCGGCTCAAAACAGCGGGATACATCGTTTTAGATCGAAACTAGCAAGATTCACGAGCATCGATTTTACAAGTCCTCGAAGAGTACACGAGAGAACGGTGTAAACTTTTTCTCTCAGAACTGTGCGAAAACTTGTATTCCGGCTCAAAACAACGGGATACATCGTTTTAGATCGAAACTAGCAAGATTCACGAGCATCGATTTTACAAGTCTTCGAAGAGTATACGAGAGAAAGATAAAACTTTTTCTCTCAGAACTGTGCGAAAACTTGTATTCCGGCTCAAAACAACGGGATACATCGTTTTAGATCGAAACTAGCAAGATTTACGACCATCGATTTTACAAGTCTTCGAAGAGTATACGAGAGAAAGATAAAACTTTTTCTCTCAGAACTGTGCGAAAACTTGTATTCCGGCTCAAAACAACGGGATACATCGTTTTAGATCGAAACTAGCAAGATTCACGAGCATCGATTTTACAAGTGTTCGAAGAGTATACGAGAGAAAGATAAAACTTTTTCTCTCAGAACTGTGCGAAAACTTGTATTCCGGCTCAAAACAACGGGATACATCGTTTTAGATCGAAACTAGCAAGATTCACGAGCATCGATTTTACAAGTCTTCGAAGAGTATACGAGAGAAAGATAAAACTTTTTCTCTCAGAACTGTGCGAAAACTTGTATTCCGGCTCAAAACAACGGGATACATCGGTTTAGATCCAAACTAGCAAGATTCACGAGCATCGATTTTACAAGTCCTCGAAGAGTACACGAGAGAGCGGTGTAAACTTTTTCTCTCAGAACTGTGCGAAAACTTGTATTCCGGCTCAAAACAACGGGATACATCGTTTTAGATCGAAACTAGCAAGATTCACGAGCATCGATTTTACAAGTCTTCGAGGAGTATACGAGAGAAAGATAAAACTTTTTCTCTCAGAACTGTGCGAAAACTTGTATTCCGGCTCAAAACAACGGGATACATCGTTTTAGATCGAAACTAGCAAGATTCACGAGCATCGATTTTACAAGTCCTCGAAGAGTACACGAGAGAACAGTGTAAACTTTTTCTCTCAGAACTGTGCGAAAACTTGTATTCCGGCTCAAAACAAAGGGATACATCGTTTTAGATCGAAACTAGCAAGATTCACGAGCATCGATTTTACAAGTCCTCGAAGAGTACACGAGAGAACGGTGTAAACTTTTTCTCTCAGAACTGTGCGAAAACTTGTATTCCGGCTCAAAACAACGGGATACATCGTTTTAGATCGAAACTAGCAAGATTCACGAGCATCGATTTTACAAGTCTTCGAAGAGTATACGAGAGAAAGATAAAACTTTTTCTCTCAGAACTGTGCGAAAACTTGTATTCCGGCTCAAAACAACGGGATACATCGTTTTAGATCGAAACTAGCAAGATTCACGAGCATCCATTTTACAAGTCTTCGAAGAGTATACGAGAGAAAGATAAAACTTTTTCTCTCAGAACTGTGCGAAAACTTGTATTCCGGCTCAAAACAACGGGATACATCGTTTTAGATCGAAACTAGCAAGATTCACGAGCATCGATTTTACAAGGCCTCGAAGAGTACACGAGAGAACGGTGTAAACTTTTTCTCTCAGAACTGTGCGAAAACTTGTATTCCGGCTCAAAACAACGGGATACATCGTTTTAGATCGAAACTAGCAAGATTCACGAGCATCGATTTTACAAGTCTTCGAAGAGTATACGAGTGAAAGATAAAACTTTTTCTCTCAGAACTGTGCGAAAACTTGTATTCCGGCTCAAAAAAACGGGATACATCGTTTTAGATAGAAACTAGCAAGATTCACGAGCATCGATATTACAAGTCTTCGAAGAGTATACGAAAGAAAGGTGTAAACTTTTTCTCTCAGAACTGCGCGAAAACTCGTATTCCGGCTCAAAACAACGGGATACATCGTTTTAGATCGAAACTAGCAAGATTCAGGAGCATCGATTTTACAAGTCCTCGAAGAGTACACGAGAGAACGGTGTAAACTTTTTCTCTCAGAATTGTGCGAAAACTTGTATTCCGGCTCAAAACAACGGGATACATCGTTTTAGATCGAAACTAGCAAGATTCACGAGCATCGATTTTACAAGTCTTCGAAGAGTATACGAGAGAAAGATAAAACTTTTTCTCTCAGAACTGTGCGAAAACTTGTATTCCGGCTCAAAACAACGGGATACATCGTTTTAGATCGAAACTAGCAAGATTCACGAGCATCGATTTTACAAGTCTTCGAAGAGTATACGAGAGAAAGATAAAACTTTTTCTCTCAGAACTGTGCGAAAACATGTATTCCGGCTCAAAACAACGGGATACATCATTTTAGTTCGAAACTAGCAAGATTCACGAGCATCGATTTTACAAGTCGTCGAAGAGTAGACGAGAGAATGGTGCAAACTTTTTCTCTCAGAACTGTGCGAAAACTTGTATTCCGGCTCAAAACAACGGGATACATCGTTTTAGGTCAAAACTAGCAAGATTCACGAGCATCGATTTTACAAGTCGTCGAAGAGTAGACGAGAGAAAGGTGTAAACTTTTTCTCTCAGAACTGCGCGAAAAGTTGTATTCCGGCTCAATACAACGGGATACATCGTTTTAGATCGAAACTAGCAAGATTCACGAGCATCGATTTTACAAGTCTTCGAAGAGTATACGAGAGAAAGATAAAACTTTTTCTCTCAGAACTGTGCGAAAACTTGTATTCCGGCTCAAAACAACGGGATACATCGTTTTAGGTCGAAACTAGCAAGATTCACGAGCATCGATTTTACAAGTCGTCGAAAAGTAGACGAAAGGTGCAAACTTTTTCTCTCAGAACTGCGCGAAAACTTGTATTCCGGCTCAAAACAACGGGATACATCGTTTTAGATCGAAACTAGCAAGATTCACGAGCATCGATTTTAGAAGTCTTCGGAGAGTATACGAGAGAAAGATAAAACTTTTTCTCTCAGAACTGTGCGAAAACTTGTATTCCGGCTCAAAACAACGGGATACATCGTTTTAGATCGAAACTAGCAAGATTCACGAGCATCGATTTTACAAGTCTTCGAAGAGTATACGAGAGAAAGGTAAAACTTTTTCTCTCAGAACTGTGCGAAAACTTGTATTCCGGCTCAAACAACGGGAGACATCGTTTTAGATCGAAACTAGCAAGATTCACGAGCATCGATTTTACAAGTCTTCAAAGAGTATACGAGAGAAAGATAAAACTTTTTCTCTCAGAACTGTGCGAAAACTTGTATTCCGGCTCAAAACAACGGGATACATCGTTTTAGATCGAAACTAGCAAGATTCACGAGCATCGATTTTACAAGTCTTCGAAGAGTATACGAGAGAAAGATAAAACTTTTTCTCTCAGAACTGTGCGAAAACTTGTATTCCGGCTCAAAACAACGGGATACATCGTTTTAGATCGAAACTAGCAAGATTCACGAGCATCAATTTTACAAGTCCTCGAAGAGTACACGAGAGAACGGTGTAAACTTTTTCTCTCAGAACTGTGCGAAAACTTGTATTCCGGCTCAAAACAACGGGATACATCGTTTT
This sequence comes from Amblyomma americanum, assembly GCF_052857255.1. Classification (NCBI taxonomy): domain Eukaryota; kingdom Metazoa; phylum Arthropoda; class Arachnida; order Ixodida; family Ixodidae; genus Amblyomma; species Amblyomma americanum. The sequence goes on along the minus strand of NW_027526668.1, from coordinate 43,050 downwards.
AGATCGAAACTAGCAAGATTCACGAGCATCGATTTTACAAGTCTTCGAAGAGTATACGAGAGAAAGATAAAACTTTTTCTCTCAGAACTGTGCGAAAACTTGTATTCCGGCTCAAAACAACGGGATACATCGTTTTAGATCGAAACTAGCAAGATTCACGAGCATCGATTTTACAAGTCTTCGAAGAGTATACGAGAGAAAGATAAAACTTTTTCTCTCAGAACTGTGCGAAAACATGTATTCCGGCTCAAAACAACGGGATACATCATTTTAGTTCGAAACTAGCAAGATTCACGAGCATCGATTTTACAAGTCGTCGAAGAGTAGACGAGAGAATGGTGCAAACTTTTTCTCTCAGAACTGTGCGAAAGCTTGTATTCCGGCTCAAAACAACGGGATACATCGTTTTAGGTCAAAACTAGCAAGATTCACGAGCATCGATTTTACAAGTCGTCGAAGAGTAGACGAGAGAAAGGTGTAAACTTTTTCTCTCAGAACTGCGCGAAAAGTTGTATTCCGGCTCAATACAACGGGATACATCGTTTTAGATCGAAACTAGCAAGATTCACGAGCATCGATTTTACAAGTCTTCGAAGAGTATACGAGAGAAAGATAAAACTTTTTCTCTCAGAACTGTGCGAAAACTTGTATTCCGGCTCAAAACAACGGGATACATCATTTTAGTTCGAAACTAGCAAGATTCACGAGCATCGATTTTACAAGTCGTCGAAGAGTAGACGAGAGAATGGTGCAAAATTTTTCTCTCAGAACTGTGCGAAAACTTGTAGTCCGGCTCAAAACAACGGGATACATCGTTTTAGGTCAAAACTAGCAAGATTCACGAGCATCGATTTTACAAGTCGTCGAAGAGTAGACGAGAGAAAGGTGTAAACTTTTCTCTCAGAACTGCGCGAAAAGTTGTATTCCGGCTCAATACAACGGGATACATCGTTTTAGATCGAAACTAGCAAGATTCACGAGCATTGATTTTACAAGTCTTCGAAGAGTATACGAGAGAAAGATAAAACTTTTTCTCTCAGAACTGTGCGAAAACTTGTATTCCGGCTCAAAACAACGGGATACATCGTTTTAGGTCGAAACTAGCAAGATTCACGAGCATCGATTTTACAAGTCGTCGAAAAGTAGACGAAAGGTGCAAACTTTTTCTCTCAGAACTGCGCGAAAACTTGTATTCCGGCTCAAAACAACGGGATACATCGTTTTAGATCAAAACTAGCAAGATTCACGAGCATCGATTTTACAAGTCTTCGAAGAGTATACGAGAGAAAGATAAAACTTTTTCTCTCAGAACTGTGCGAAAACTTGTATTCCGGCTCAAAAAAACGGGATACATCGTTTTAGATCGAAACTAGCAAGATTCACGAGCATCGATTTTACAAGTCTTCGAAGAGTATACGAGAGAAAGATAAAACTTTTTCTCTCAGAACTGTGCGAAAACTTGTATTCCGGCTCAAAACAACGGGATACATCGTTTTAGATCGAAACTAGCAAGATTCACGAGCATCGATTTTACAAGTCTTCGAAGAGTATACGAGAGAAAGATAAAACTTTTTCTCTCAGAACTGTGCGAAAACTTGTATTCCGGCTCAAAACAACGGGATACATCGTTTTAGATCGAAACTAGCAAGATTCACGAGCATCGATTTTACAAGTCCTCGAAGAGTACACGAGAGAACGGTGTAAACTTTTTCTCTCAGAACTGTGCGAAAACTTGTATTCCGGCTCAAAACAACGGGATACATCGTTTTAGATCAAAACTAGCAAGATTCACGAGCATCGATTTTACAAGTCTTCGAAGAGTATACGAGAGAAAGATAAAACTTTTTCTCTCAGAACTGTGCGAAAACTTGAATTCCGGCTCAAAAAAACGGGATACATCGTTTTAGATCGAAACTGCCAAGATTCACGAGCATCGATTTTACAAGTCTTCGAAGAGTATACGAGAGAAAGATAAAACTTTTTCTCTCAGAACTGTGCGAAAACTTGTAGTCCGGCTCAAAACAACGGGATACATCGTTTTAGGTCAAAACTAGCAAGATTCACGAGCATCGATTTTACAAGTCGTCGAAGAGTAGACGAGAGAAAGGTGTAAACTTTTCTCTCAGAACTGCGCGAAAAGTTGTATTCCGGCTCAATACAACGGGATACATCGTTTTAGATCGAAACTAGCAAGATTCACGAGCATCGATTTTACAAGTCTTCGAACAGTATACGAGAGAAAGATAAAACTTTTTCTCTCAGAACTGTGCGAAAACTTGTATTCCGGCTCAAAACAACGGGATACATCGTTTTAGGTCGAAACTAGCAAGATTCACGAGCATCGATTTTACAAGTCGTCGAAAAGTAGACGAAAGGTGCAAACTTTTTCTCTCAGAACTGCGCGAAAACTTGTATTCCGGCTCAAAACAACGGGATACATCGTTTTAGATCGAAACTAGCAAGATTCACGAGCATCGATTTTAGAAGTCTTCGGAGAGTATACGAGAGAAAGATAAAACTTTTTCTCTCAGAACTGTGCGAAAACTTGTATTCCGGCTCAAAACAACGGGATACATCGTTTTAGATCGAAACTAGCAAGATTCACGAGCATCGATTTTACAAGTCTTCGAAGAGTATACGAGAGAAAGATAAAACTTTTTCTCTCAGAACTGTGCGAAAACTTGTATTCTGGCTCAAAACAACGGGATACATCGTTTTAGATCGAAACTAGCAAGATTCACGAGCATCGATTTTACAAGTCTTCGAAGAGTATACGAGAGAAAGATAAAACTTTTTCTCTCAGAACTGTGCGAAAACTTGTATTCCGGCTCAAAACAACGGGAGACATCGTTTTAGATCGAAACTAGCAAGATTCACGAGCATCGATTTTACAAGACCTCGAAGAGTACACGAGAGAACGGTGTAAACTTTTTCTCTCAGAACTGTGCGAAAACTTGTATTCCGGCTCAAAACAACGGGATACTTCGTTTTAGATCGAAACTAGCAAGATTCACGAGCATCGATTTTACAAGTCTTCGAAGAGTATACGAGAGAAAGATAAAACTTTTTCTCTCAGAACTGTGCGAAAACTTGTATTCCGGCTCAAAACAACGGGATACATCGTTTTAGATCGAAACTAGCAAGATTCACGAGCATCAATTTTACAAGTCCTCGAAGAGTACACGAGAGAACGGTGTAAACTTTTTCTCTCAGAACTGTGCGAAAACTTGTATTCCGGCTCAAAACAACGGGATACATCGTTTTAGATCAAAACTAGCAAGATTCACGAGCATCGATTTTACAAGTCTTCGAAGAGTATACGAGAGAAAGATAAAACTTTTTCTCTCAGAACTGTGCGAAAACTTGTATTCCGGCTCAAAAAAACGGGATACATCGTTTTAGATCGAAACTAGCAAGATTCACGAGCATCGATTTTACAAGTCTTCGAAGAGTATACGAGAGAAAGATAAAACTTTTTCTCTCAGAACTGTGCGAAAACTTGTATTCCGGCTCAAAACAACGGGATACATCGTTTTAGATCGAAACTAGCAAGATTCACGAGCATCGATTTTACAAGTCTTCGAAGAGTATACGAGAGAAAGATAAAACTTTTTCTCTCAGAACTGTGCGAAAACTTGTATTCCGGCTCAAAACAACGGGATACATCGTTTTAGATCGAAACCTGCAAGATTCACGAGCATCGATTTTACAAGTCTTCGAAGAGTATACGAGAGAAAGATAAAACTTTTTCTCTCAGAACTGTGCGAAAACTTGTATTCCGGCTCAAAACAACGGGATACATCGTTTTAGATCGAAACTAGCAAGATTCACGAGCATCGATTTTACAAGTCTTCGAAGAGTATACGAGAGAAAGATAAAACTTTTTCTCTCAGAACTGTGCGAAAACTTGTATTCCGGCTCAAAACAACGGGATACATCGTTTTAGATCGAAACTAGCAAGATTCACGAGCATCGATTTTACAAGTCCTCGAAGAGTACACGAGAGAACGGTGTAAACTTTTTCTCTCAGAACTGTGCGAAAACTTGTATTCTGGCTCAAAACAACGGGATACATCGTTTTAGATCGAAACTAGCAAGATTCACGAGCATCGATTTTACAAGTCTTCGAAGAGTATACGAGAGAAAGATAAAACTTTTTCTCTCAGAACTGTGCGAAAACTTGTATTCCGGCTCAAAACAACGGGAGACATCGTTTTAGATCGAAACTAGCAAGATTCACGAGCATCGATTTTACAAGACCTCGAAGAGTACACGAGAGAACGGTGTAAACTTTTTCTCTCAGAACTGTGCGAAAACTTGTATTCCGGCTCAAAACAACGGGATACATCGTTTTAGATCGAAACTAGCGATTCACGAGCATCAATTTTACAAGTCCTCGAAGAGTACACGAGAGAACGGTGTAAACTTTTTCTCTCAGAACTGTGCGAAAACTTGTATTCCGGCTCAAAACAACGGGATACATCGTTTTAGATCAAAACTAGCAAGATTCACGAGCATCGATTTTACAAGTCTTCGAAGAGTATACGAGAGAAAGATAAAACTTTTTCTCTCAGAACTGCGCGAAAACTTGAATTCCGGCTCAAAAAAACGGGATACATCGTTTTAGATCGAAACTAGCAAGATTCACGAGCATCGATTTTACAAGTCTTCGAAGAGTATACGAGAGAAAGATAAAACTTTTTCTCTCAGAACTGTGCGAAAACTTGTATTCCGGCTCAAAACAACGGGATACATCGTTTTAGATCGAAACTAGCAAGATTCACGAGCATCGATTTTACAAGTCTTCGAAGAGTATACGAGAGAAAGATAAAACTTTTTCTCTCAGAACTGTGCGAAAACTTGTATTCCGGCTCAAAACAACGGGATACATCGTTTTAGATCGAAACCTGCAAGATTCGCGAGCATCGATTTTACAAGTCTTCGAAGAGTATACGAGAGAAAGATAAAACTTTTTCTCTCAGAACTGTGCGAAAACTTGTATTCCGGCTCAAAACAACGGGATACATCGTTTTAGATCGAAACTAGCAAGATGCAAGATTCACGAGCATCGATTTTACAAGTCTTCGAAGAGTATACGAGAGAAAGATAAAACTTTTTCTCTCAGAACTGTGCGAAAACTTGTATTCCGGCTCAAAACAACGGGATACATCGTTTTAGATTGAAACTAGCAAGATTCACGAGCATCGATTTTACAAGTCTTCAAAGAGTATACGAGAGAAAGATAAAACTTTTTCTCTCAGAACTGTGCGAAAACTTGTATTCCGGCTCAAAACAACGGGATACATCGTTTTAGATCGAAACTAGCAAGATTCACGAGCATCGATTTTACAAGTCTTCGAAGAGTATACGAGAGAAAGATAAAACTTTTTCTCTCATAACTGTGCGAAAACTTGTATTCCGGCTCAAAACAACGGGATACATCGTTTTAGATCGAAACTAGCAAGATTCACGAGCATCGATTTTACAAGTCCTCGAAGAGTACACGAGAGAACGGTGTAAACTTTTTCTCTCAGAACTGTGCGAAAACTTGTATTCCGGCTCAAAACAACGGGATACATCGTTTTAGATCGAAACTAGCAAGATTCACGAGCATCAATTTTACAAGTCTTCGAAGAGTATACGAGAGAAAGATAAAACTTTTTCTCTCAGAAGTGTGCGAAAACTTGTATTCCGGCTCAAAACAACGGGATACATCGTTTTAGATCGAAACTAGCAAGATTCACGAGCATCGATTTTACAAGTCTTCGAAGAGTGTACGAGAGAAAGATAAAACTTTTTCTCTCAGAACTGTGCGAAAACTTGTATTCCGGCTCAAAACAACGGGATACATCGTTTTAGATCGAAACTAGCAAGATTCACGAGCATCGATTTTACAAGTCCTCGAAGAGTACATGAGAGAACGGTGTAAACTTTTTCTCTCAGAACTGTGCGAAAACTTGTATTCCGGCTCAAAACAACGGGATACGTCGTTTTAGATCGAAACTAGCAAGATTCACGAGCATCGATTTTACAAGTCTTCGAAGAGTATACGAGAGAAAGATAAAACTTTTTCTCTCAGAACTGTGCGAAAACTTGTATTCCGGCTCAAAACAACGGGATACATCGTTTTAGATCGAAACTAGCAAGATTCACGAGCATCGATTTTACAAGTCTTCGAAGAGTATACGAGAGAAAGATAAAACTTTTCCTCTCAGAACTGTGCGAAAACTTGTATTCCGGCTCAAAACAACGGGATACATCGTTTTAGATCGAAACTAGCAAGATTCACGAGCATCGATTTTACAAGTCCTCGAAGAGTACACGAGAGAACGGTGTAAACTTTTTCTCTCAGAACTGTGCGAAAACTTGTATTCCGGCTCAAAACAACGGGATACATCGTTTTAGATCGAAACTAGCAAGATTCACGAGCATCGATTTTACAAGTCTTCGAAGAGTATACGAGAGAAAGATAAAACTTTTTCTCTCAGAACTGTGCGAAAACTTGTATTCCGGCTCAAAACAACGGGATACATCGTTTTAGATCGAAACTAGCAAGATTCACGAGCATCGATTTTACAAGTCTTCGAAGAGTATACGAGAGAAAGATAAAACTTTTTCTCTCAGAACTGTGCGAAAACTTGTATTCCGGCTCAAAACAACGGGATACATCGTTTTAGATCGAAACTAGCAAGATTCACGAGCATCGATTTTACAAGTCTTCGAAGAGTATACGAGAGAAAGATAAAACTTTTTCTCTCAGAACTGTGCGAAAACTTGTATTCCGGCTCAAAACAACGGGATACATCGTTTTAGATCGAAACCTGCAAGATTCACGAGCATCGATTTTACAAGTCTTCGAAGAGTATACGAGAGAAAGATAAAACTTTTTCTCTCAGAACTGTGCGAAAACTTGTATTCCGGCTCAAAACAACGGGATACATCGTTTTAGATCAAAACTAGCAAGATTCACGAGCATCGATTTTACAAGTCTTCGAAGAGTATACGAGAGAAAGATAAAACTTTTTCTCTCAGAACTGTGCGAAAACTTGTATTCCGGCTCAAAAAAACGGGATACATCGTTTTAGATCGAAACTAGCAAGATTCAAGAGCATCGATTTTACAAGTCTTCGAAGAGTATACGAGAGAAAGATCAAACTTTTTCTCTCAGAACTGTGCGAAAACTTGTATTCCGGCTCAAAACAACGGGATACATCGTTTTAGATCGAAACTAGCAAGATTCACGAGCATCGATTTTACAAGTCTTCGAAGAGTATACGAGAGAAAGATAAAACTTTTTCTCTCAGAACTGTGCGAAAACTTGTATTCCGGCTCAAAACAACGGGATACATCGTTTTAGATCGAAACCTGCAAGATTCACGAGCATCGATTTTACAAGTCTTCGAAGAGTATACGAGAGAAAGATAAAACTTTTTCTCTCAGAACTGTGCGAAAACTTGTATTCCGGCTCAAAACAACGGGATACATCGTTTTAGATCGAAACTAGCAAGATGCAAGATTCACGAGCATCGATTTTACAAGTCTTCGAAGAGTATACGAGAGAAAGATAAACCTTTTTCTCTCAGAACTGTGCGAAAACTTGTATTCCGGCTCAAAACAACGGGATACATTGTTTTAGATTGAAACTAGCAAGATTCACGAGCATTGATTTTACAAGTCTTCAAAGAGTATACGAGAGAAAGATAAAACTTTTTCTCTCAGAACTGTGCGAAAACTTGTATTCCGGCTCAAAACAACGGGATACATCGTTTTAGATCGAAACTAGCAAGATTCACGAGCATCGATTTTACAAGTCTTCGAAGAGTATACGAGAGAAAGATAAAACTTTTTCTCTCAGAACTGTGCGAAAACTTCTATTCCGGCTCGAAACAACGGGATACATCGTTTTAGATCGAAACTAGCAAGATTCACGAGCATCGATTTTACAAGTCCTCGAAGAGTACACGAGAGAACGGTGTAAACTTTTTCTCTCAGAACTGTGCGAAAACTTGTATTCCGGCTCAAAACAACGGGATACATCGTTTTAGATCGAAACTAGCAAGATTCACGAGCATCAATTTTACAAGTCTTCGAAGAGTATACGAGAGAAAGATAAAACTTTTTCTCTCAGAACTGTGCGAAAACTTGTATTCCGGCTCAAAACAACGGGATACATCGTTTTAGATCGAAACTAGCAAGATTCACGAGCATCGATTTTACAAGTCTTCGAAGAGTGTACGAGAGAAAGATAAAACTTTTTCTCTCAGAACTGTGCGAAAACTTGTATTCCGGCTCAAAACAACGGGATACATCGTTTTAGATCGAAACTAGCAAGATTCACGAGCATCGATTTTACAAGTCCTCGAAGAGTACATGAGAGAACGGTGTAAACTTTTTCTCTCAGAACTGTGCGAAAACTTGTATTCCGGCTCAAAACAACGGGATACGTCATTTTAGATCGAAACTAGCAAGATTCACGAGCATCGATTTTACAAGTCTTCGAAGAGTATACGAGAGAAAGATAAAACTTTTTCTCTCAGAACTGTGCGAAAACTTGTATTCCGGCTCAAAACAACGGGATACATCGTTTTAGATCGAAACTAGCAAGATTCACGAGCATCGATTTTACAAGTCTTCGAAGAGTATACGAGAGAAAGATAAAACTTTTCCTCTCAGAACTGTGCGAAAACATGTATTCCGGCTCAAAACAACGGGATACATCGTTTTAGATCGAAACTAGCAAGATTCACGAGCATCGATTTTACAAGTCTTCGAAGAGTACACGAGAGAACGGTGTAAACTTTTTCTCTCAGAACTGTGCGAAAACTTGTATTCCGGCTCAAAACAACGGGATACATCGTTTTAGATCGAAACTAGCAAGATTCACGAGCATCGATTTTACAAGTCTTCGAAGAGTATACGAGAGAAAGATAAAACTTTTTCTCTCAGAACTATGCGAAAACTTGTATTCCGGCTCAAAACAACGGGATACATCGTTTTAGATCGAAACTAGCAAGATTCACGAGCATCGATTTTACAAGTCTTCGAAGAGTATACGAGAGAAAGATAAAACTTTTTCTCTCAGAACTGTGCGAAAACTTGTATTCCGGCTCAAAACAACGGGATACATCGTTTTAGATCGAAACTAGCAATATTCACGACCATCGATTTTACAAGTCCTCGAAGAGTACACGAGAGAACGGTGTAAACTTTTTCTCTCAGAACTGTGCGAAAACTTGTATTCCGGCTCAAAACAACGGGATACATCGTTTTAGATCGAAACTAGCAAGATTCACGAGCATCGATTTTACAAGTCTTCGAAGAGTATACGAGAGAAAGATAAAACTTTTTCTCTCAGAACTGTGCGAAAACTTGTATTCCGGCTCAAAACAACGGGATACATCGTTTTAGATCGAAACTAGCAAGATTCACGAGCATCGATTTTACTAGTCCTCGAAGAGTACACGAGAGAACGGTGTAAACTTTTTCTCTCAGAACTGTGCGAAAACTTGTATTCCGGCTCAAAACAACGGGATACATCGTTTTAGATCGAAACTAGCAAGATTCACGAGCATCGATTTTACAAGTCTTCGAAGAGTATACGAGAGAAAGATAAAACTTTTTCTCTCAGAACTGTGCGAAAACTTGTATTCCGGCTCAAAACAACGGGATACATCGTTTTAGATCGAAACTAGCAAGATTCACGAGCATCGATTTTACAAGTCTTCGAAGAGTGTACGAGAGAAAGATAAAACTTTTTCTCTCAGAACTGTGCGAAAACTTGTATTCCGGCTCAAAACAACGGGATACATCGTTTTAGATCGAAACTAGCAAGATTCACGAGCATCGATTTTACAAGTCCTCGAAGAGTACATGAGAGAACGGTGTAAACTTTTTCTCTCAGAACTGTGCGAAAACTTGTATTCCGGCTCAAAACAACGGGATACGTCGTTTTAGATCGAAACTAGCAAGATTCACGAGCATCGATTTTACAAGTCTTCGAAGAGTATACGAGAGAAAGATAAAACTTTTTCTCTCAGAACTGTGCGAAAACTTGTATTCCGGCTCAAAACAACGGGATACATCGTTTTAGATCGAAACTAGCAAGATTCACGAGCATCGATTTTACAAGTCTTCGAAGAGTATACGAGAGAAAGATAAAACTTTTTCTCTCAGAACTGTGCGAAAACTTGTATTCCGGCTCAAAACAACGGGATACATCGTTTTAGATCGAAACCTGCAAGATTCACGAGCATCGATTTTACAAGTCTTCGAAGAGTATACGAGAGAAAGATAAAACTTTTTCTCTCAGAACTGTGCGAAAACTTGTATTCCGGCTCAAAACAACGGGATACATCGTTTTAGATCAAAACTAGCAAGATTCACGAGCATCGATTTTACAAGTCTTCGAAGAGTATACGAGAGAAAGATAAAACTTTTTCTCTCAGAACTGTGCGAAAACTTGTATTCCGGCTCAAAAAAACGGGATACATCGTTTTAGATCGAAACTAGCAAGATTCAAGAGCATCGATTTTACAAGTCTTCGAAGAGTATACGAGAGAAAGATAAAACTTTTTCTCTCAGAACTGTGCGAAAACTTGTATTCCGGCTCAAAACAACGGGATACATCGTTTTAGATCGAAACTAGCAAGATTCACGAGCATCGATTTTACAAGTCTTCGAAGAGTATACGAGAGAAAGATAAAACTTTTTCTCTCAGAACTGTGCGAAAACTTGTATTCCGGCTCAAAACAACGGGATACATCGTTTTAGATCGAAACCTGCAAGATTCACGAGCATCGATTTTACAAGTCTTCGAAGAGTATACGAGAGAAAGATAAAACTTTTTCTCTCAGAACTGTGCGAAAACTTGTATTCCGGCTCAAAACAACGGGATACATCGTTTTAGATCGAAACTAGCAAGATGCAAGATTCACGAGCATCGATTTTACAAGTCTTCGAAGAGTATACGAGAGAAAGATAAACCTTTTTCTCTCAGAACTGTGCGAAAACTTGTATTCCGGCTCAAAACAACGGGATACATCGTTTTAGATTGAAACTAGCAAGATTCACGAGCATTGATTTTACAAGTCTTCAAAGAGTATACGAGAGAAAGATAAAACTTTTTCTCTCAGAACTGTGCGAAAACTTGTATTCCGGCTCAAAACAACGGGATACATCGTTTTAGATCGAAACTAGCAAGATTCACGAGCATCGATTTTACAAGTCCTCGAAGAGTACACGAGAGAACGGTGTAAACTTTTTCTCTCAGAACTGTGCGAAAACTTGTATTCCGGCTCAAAACAACGGGATACATCGTTTTAGATCGAAACTAGCAAGATTCACGAGCATCAATTTTACAAGTCTTCGAAGAGTATACGAGAGAAAGATAAAACTTTTTCTCTCAGAACAGTGCGAAAACTTGTATTCCGGCTCAAAACAACGGGATACATCGTTTTAGATCGAAACTAGCAAGATTCACGAGCATCGATTTTACAAGTCTTCGAAGAGTGTACGAGAGAAAGATAAAACTTTTTCTCTCAGAACTGTGCGAAAACTTGTATTCCGGCTCAAAACAACGGGATACATCGTTTTAGATCGAAACTAGCAAGATTCACGAGCATCGATTTTACAAGTCCTCGAAGAGTACATGAGAGAACGGTGTAAACTTTTTCTCTCAGAACTGTGCGAAAACTTGTATTCCGGCTCAAAACAACGGGATACGTCATTTTAGATCGAAACTAGCAAGATTCACGAGCATCGATTTTACAAGTCTTCGAAGAGTATACGAGAGAAAGATAAAACTTTTTCTCTCAGAACTGTGCGAAAACTTGTATTCCGGCTCAAAACAACGGGATACATCGTTTTAGATCGAAACTAGCAAGATTCACGAGCATCGATTTTACAAGTCTTCGAAGAGTATACGAGAGAAAGATAAAACTTTTCCTCTCAGAACTGTGCGAAAACTTGTATTCCGGCTCAAAACAACGGGATACATCGTTTTAGATCGAAACTAGCAAGATTCACGAGCATCGATTTTACAAGTCTTCGAAGAGTACACGAGAGAACGGTGTAAACTTTTTCTCTCAGAACTGTGCGAAAACTTGTATTCCGGCTCAAAACAACGGGATACATCGTTTTAGATCGAAACTAGCAAGATTCACGAGCATCGATTTTACAAGTCTTCGAAGAGTATACGAGAGAAAGATAAAACTTTTTCTCTCAGAACTATGCGAAAACTTGTATTCCGGCTCAAAACAACGGGATACATCGTTTTAGATCGAAACTAGCAAGATTCACGAGCATCGATTTTACAAGTCTTCGAAGAGTATACGAGAGAAAGATAAAACTTTTTCTCTCAGAACTGTGCGAAAACTTGTATTCCGGCTCAAAACAACGGGATACATCGTTTTAGATCGAAACTAGCAATATTCACGACCATCGATTTTACAAGTCCTCGAAGAGTACACGAGAGAACGGTGTAAACTTTTTCTCTCAGAACTGTGCGAAAACTTGTATTCCGGCTCAAAACAACGGGATACATCGTTTTAGATCGAAACTAGCAAGATTCACGAGCATCGATTTTACAAGTCTTCGAAGAGTATACGAGAGAAAGATAAAACTTTTTCTCTCGGAACTGTGCGAAAACTTGTATTCCGGCTCAAAACAACGGGATACATCGTTTTAGATCGAAACTAGCAAGATTCACGAGCATCGATTTTACAAGTCTTCGAAGAGTATACGAGAGAAAGATAAAACTTTTTCTCTCAGAACTGTGCGAAAACTTGTATTCCGGCTCAAAACAACGGGATACATCGTTTTAGATCGAAACTAGCAAGATTCACGAGCATCGATTTTACAAGTCTTCGAAGAGTACACGAGAGAACGGTGTAAACTTTTTCTCTCAGAACTGTGCGAAAACTTGTATTCCGGCTCAAAACAACGGGATACATCGTTTTAGATCGAAACTAGCAAGATTCACGAGCATCGATTTTACAAGTCTTCGAAGAGTATACGAGAGAAAGATAAAACTTTTTCTCTCAGAACTATGCGAAAACTTGTATTCCGGCTCAAAACAACGGGATACATCGTTTTAGATCGAAACTAGCAAGATTCACGAGCATCGATTTTACAAGTCTTCGAAGAGTATACGAGAGAAAGATAAAACTTTTTCTCTCAGAACTGTGCGAAAACTTGTATTCCGGCTCAAAACAACGGGATACATCGTTTTAGATCGAAACTAGCAATATTCACGACCATCGATTTTACAAGTCCTCGAAGAGTACACGAGAGAACGGTGTAAACTTTTTCTCTCAGAACTGTGCGAAAACTTGTATTCCGGCTCAAAACAACGGGATACATCGTTTTAGATCAAAACTAGCAAGATTCACGAGCATCGATTTTACAAGTCTTCGAAGAGTATACGAGAGAAAGATAAAACTTTTTCTCTCAGAACTGTGCGAAAACTTGTATTCCGGCTCAAAACAACGGGATACATCGTTTTAGATCGAAACTAGCAAGATTCACGAGCATCGATTTTACAAGTCTTCGAAGAGTATACGAGAGAAAGATAAAACTTTTTCTCTCAGAACTGTGCGAAAACTTGTATTCCGGCTCAAAACAACGGGATACATCGTTTTAGATCGAAACTAGCAAGATTCACGAGCATCGATTTTACTAGTCCTCGAAGAGTACACGAGAGAACGGTGTAAACTTTTTCTCTCAGAACTGTGCGAAAACTTGTATTCCGGCTCAAAACAACGGGATACATCGTTTTAGATCGAAACTAGCAAGATTCACGAGCATCGATTTTACAAGTCTTCGAAGAGTATACGAGAGAAAGATAAAACTTTTTCTCTCAGAACTGTGCGAAAACTTGTATTCCGGCTCAAAACAACGGGATACATCGTTTTAGATCGAAACTAGCAAGATTCACGAGCATCGATTTTACAAGTCTTCGAAGAGTGTACGAGAGAAAGATAAAACTTTTTCTCTCAGAACTGTGCGAAAACTTGTATTCCGGCTCAAAACAACGGGATACATCGTTTTAGATCGAAACTAGCAAGATTCACGAGCATCGATTTTACAAGTCCTCGAAGAGTACATGAGAGAACGGTGTAAACTTTTTCTCTCAGAACTGTGCGAAAACTTGTATTCCGGCTCAAAACAACGGGATACGTCGTTTTAGATCGAAACTAGCAAGATTCACGAGCATCGATTTTACAAGTCTTCGAAGAGTATACGAGAGAAAGATAAAACTTTTTCTCTCAGAACTGTGCGAAAACTTGTATTCCGGCTCAAAACAACGGGATACATCGTTTTAGATCGAAACTAGCAAGATTCACGAGCATCGATTTTACAAGTCTTCGAAGAGTATACGAGAGAAAGATAAAACTTTTCCTCTCAGAACTGTGCGAAAACTTGTATTCCGGCTCAAAACAACGGGATACATCGTTTTAGATCGAAACTAGCAAGATTCACGAGCATCGATTTTACAAGTCTTCGAAGAGTATACGAGAGAAAGATAAATCTTTTTCTCTCAGAACTGTGCGAAAACTTGTATTCCGGCTCAAAACAACGGGATACATCGTTTTAGATCGAAACTAGCAAGATTCACGAGCATCGATTTTACAAGTCTTCGAAGAGTATACGAGAGAAAGATAAAACTTTTTCTCTCAGAACTGTGCGAAAACTTGTATTCCGGCTCAAAACAACGGGATACATCGTTTTAGATCGAAACTAGCAAGATTCACGAGCATCGATTTTACAAGTCTTCGAAGAGTATACGAGAGAAAGATAAAACTTTTTCTCTCAGAACTGTGCGAAAACTTGTATTCCGGGTCAAAACAAAGGGATACATCGTTTTAGATCGAAACTAGCAAGATTCACGAGCATCGATTTTACAAGTCCTCGAAGAGTACACGAGAGAGCGGTGTAAACTTTTTCTCTCAGAACTGTGCGAAAACTTGTATTCCGGCTCAAAACAACGGGATACATTGTTTTAGATCGAAACTAGCAAGATTCACGAGCATCGATTTTACAAGTCTTCGAAGAGTATACGAGAGAAAGATAAAACTTTTTCTCTCAGAACTGTGCGAAAACTTGTATTCCGGCTCAAAACAACGGGATACATCGTTTTAGATCGAAACTAGCAAGATTCACGAGCATCGATTTTACAAGTCTTCGAAGAGTATACGAGAGAAAGATAAAACTTTTTCTCTCAGAACTGTGCGAAAACTTGTATTCCGGCTCAAAACAACGGGATACATCGTTTTAGATCGAAACTAGCAAGATTCACGAGCATCGATTTTACAAGTCTTCGAAGAGTATACGAGAGAAAGATAAAACTTTTTCTCTCAGAACTGTGCGAACACTTGTATTCCGGCTCAAAACAACGGGATACATCGTTTTAGATCGAAACTAGCAAGATTCACGAGCATCGATTTTACAAGTCTTCGAAGAGTATACGAGAGAAAGATAAAACTTTTTCTCTCAGAACTGTGCGAAAACTTGTATTCCGGCTCAAAACAACGGGATACATCGTTTTAGATCGAAACTAGCAAGATTCACGAGCATCGATTTTACAAGTCTTCGAAGAGTATACGAGAGAAAGATAAAACTTTTTTTCTCAGAACTGTGCGAAAACTTGTATTCCGGCTCAAAACAACGGGATACATCGTATTAGATCAAAACTAGCAAGATTCACGAGCATCGATTTTACAAGACCTCGAAGAGTACACGAGAGAACGGTGTAAACTTTTTCTCTCAGAACTGTGCGAAAACTTGTATTCCGGCTCAAAACAACGGGATACATCGTTTTAGATCGAAACTAGCAAGATTCACGAGCATCGATTTTACAAGTCTTCGAAGAGTATACGAGAGAAAGATAAAATTTTTTCTCTCAGAACAGTGCGAAAACTTGTATTCCGGCTCAAAACAACGGGATACATCGTTTTAGATCAAAACTAGCAAGATTCACGAGCATCGATTTTACAAGTCCTCGAAGAGTACACGAGAGAACGGTGTAAACTTTTTCTCTCAGAACTGTGCGAAAACTTGTATTCCGGCTCAAAACAACGGGATACATCGTTTTAGATCGAAACTAGCAAGATTCACGAGCATCGATTTTACAAGTCTTCGAAGAGTATACGAGAGAAAGATAAAACTTTTTCTCTTAGAACTGTGCGAAAACTTGTATTCCGGCTCAAAACAACGGCATACATCGTTTTAGATCGAAACTAGCAAGATTCACGAGCATCGATTTTACAAGTCTTCGAAGAGTATACGAGAGAAAGATAAAACTTTTTCTCTCAGAACTGTGCGAAAACTTGCATTCCGGCTCAAAACAACGGGATACATTGTTTTAGATCGAAACTAGCAAGATTCACGAGCATCGATTTTACAAGTCTTCAAAGAGTATACGAGAGAAAGATAAAACTTTTTCTCTCAGAACTGTGCGAAAACTTGTATTCCGGCTCAAAACAACTGGATACATCGTTTTAGATCGAAACTAGCAAGATTCACGAGCATCGATTTTACAAGTCTTCGAAGAGTATACGAAAGAAAGGTGTAAACTTTTTCTCTCAGAACTGCGCGAAAACATGTATTCCGGCTCAAAACAACGGGATACACCATTTTAGTTCGAAACTAGCAAGATTCACGTGCATCGATTTTACAAGTCGTCGAAGAGTAGACGAGAGAATGGTGCAAACTTTTTCTCTCAGAACTGTGCGAAAAGTTGTATTCCGGCTCAAAACAACGGGATACATCGTTTTAGATCGAAACTAGCAAGATTCACGAGCATCGATTTTACAAGTCTTCGAAGAGTATACGAGAGAAAGATGAAACTTTTTCTCTCAGAACTGTGCGAAAACTTGTATTCCGGCTCAAAACAACGGGATACATCGTTTTAGATCGAAACTAGCAAGATTCACGAGCATCGATTTTACAAGTCCTCGAAGAGTATACGAGAGAAAGATAAAACTTTTTCTCTCAGAACTGTGCGAAAACTTGTATTCCGGCTCAAAACAACGGGATACATCGTTTTGATCGAAACTAGCAAGATTCACGAGCATCGATTTTACAAGTCTTCGAAGAGTATACGAGAGAAAGATAAAACTTTTTCTCTCAGAACTGTGCGAAAACTTGTATTCCGGCTCAAAACAACGGGATACATCGTTTTAGATCGAAACTAGCAAGATTCACGAGCATCGATTTTACAAGTCTTCGAAGAGTATACGAGAGAAAGATAAAACTTTTTCTCTCAGAACTGTGCGAAAACTTGTATTCCGGCTCAAAACAACGGGATACATCGTTTTAGATCGAAACTAGCAAGATTCACGAGCATCGATTTTACAAGACCTCGAAGAGTACACGAGAGAACGGTGTAAACTTTTTCTCTCAGAACTGTGCGAAAACTTGTATTCCGGCTCAAAACAACGGGATACATTGTTTTAGATCGAAACTAGCAAGATTCACGAGCATCGATTTTACAAGTCTTCAAAGAGTATACGAGAGAAAGATAAAACTTTTTCTCTCAGAACTGTGCGAAAACTTGTATTCCGGCTCAAAACAACTGGATACATCGTTTTAGATCGAAACTAGCAAGATTCACGAGCATCGATTTTACAAGTCCTCGAAGAGTATACGAGAAAAAGATAAAACTTTTTCTCTCAGAACTGTGAGAAAACTTGTATTCCGGCTCAAAACAACGGGATACATCGTTTTAGATCGAAACTAGCAAGATTCACGAGCATCGATTTTACAAGTCTTCGAAGAGTATACGAGAGAAAGATAAAACTTTTTCTCTCAGAACTGTGCGAAAACTTGTATTCCGGCTCAAAACAACGGGATACATCGTTTTAGATCGAAACTAGCAAGATTCACGAGCATCGATTTTACAAGACCTCGAAGAGTACATGAGAGAACGGTGTAAACTTTTTCTCTCAGAACTGTGCGAAAACTTGTATTCCGGCTCAAAACAACGGGATACATCGTTTTAGATCGAAACTAGCAAGATTCACGAGCATCGATTTTACAAGTCTTCGAAGAGTATACGAAAGAAAGGTGTAAACTTTTTCTCTCAGAACTGCGCGAAAACATGTATTCCGGCTCAAAACAACGGGATACATCATTTTAGTTCGAAACTAGCAAGATTCACGAGCATCGATTTTACAAGTCGTCGAAGAGTAGACGAGAAAATGGTGCAAACGTTTTCTCTCAGAACTGTGCGAAAACTTGTATTCCGGCTCAAAACAACGGGATACATCGTTTTAGGTCGAAACTAGCAAGATTCACGAGCATCGATTTTACAAGTCTTCGAAGAGTATACGAGAGAAAGATAAAACTTTTTCTCTCAGAACTGTGCGAAAACTTGTATTCCGGCTCAAAACAACGGGATACATCGTTTTAGATCGAAACTAGCAAGATTCACGAGCATCAATTTTACAAATCTTCGAAGAGTATACGAGAGAAAGATAAAACTTTTTCTCTCAGAACTGTGCGAAAACTTGTATTCCGGCTCAAAACAACGGGATACATCGTTTTAGATCGAAACTAGCAAGATTCACGAGCATCGATTTTACAAGTCTTCGAAGAGTATACGAGAGAAAGATAAAACTTTTTCTCTCAGAACTGTGCGAAAACTGGTATTCCGGCTCAAAACAACGGGATACATCGTTTTAGATCGAAACTAGCAAGATTCACGAGCATCGATTTTACAAGTCTTCGAAGAGTATACGAGAGAAAGATAAAACTATTTCTCTCAGAACTGTGCGAAAACTTGTATTCCGGCTCAAAACAATGGGATACATCGTTTTAGATCAAAACTAGCAAGATTCACGAGCATCGATTTTACAAGTCCTCGAGAGTACACGAGAGAACGGTGTAAACGTTTTCTCTCAGAACTGTGCGAAAACTTGTATTCCGGCTCAAAACAACGGGATACATCGTTTTAGATCGAAACTAGCAAGATTCACGAGCATCGATTTTACAAATCTTCGAAGAGTATACGAGAGAAAGATAAAACTTTTTCTCTCAGAACTGTGCGAAAACTTGTATTCCGACTCAAAACAACGGGATACATCGTTTTAGATCGAAACTAGCAAGATTCACGAGCATCGATTTTACAAGTCTTCGAAGAGTATACGAGAGAACGGTGTAAACTTTTTCTCTCAGAAGTGTGCGAAAACTTGTATTCCGGCTTAAAACAACGGGATACATCGTTTTAGATCGAAACTAGCAAGATTCACGAGCATCGATTTTACAAGTCTTCGAAGAGTATACGAGAGAAAGATAAAACTTTTTCTCTCAGAACTGTGCGAAAACTTGTATTCCGGCTCAAAACAACGGGATACATCGTTTTAGATCGAAACTAGCAAGATTCACGAGCATCGATTTTACAAGTCTTCGAAGAGTATACGAGAGAAAGATAAAACTTTTTCTCTCAGAACTGCGCGAAAACATGTATTCCGGCTCAAAACAACGGGATACACCATTTTAGTTCGAAACTAGCAAGATTCACGAGCATCGATTTTACAAGTCGTCGAAGAGTAGACGAGAGAATGGTGCAAACTTTTTCTCTCAGAACTGTGCGAAAACTTGTATTCCGGCTCAAAACAACGGGATACATCGTTTTAGGTCGAAAGTAGCAAGATTCACGAGCATCGATTTTACAAGTCGTCGAAGAGTAGACGAGAGAAAGGTGTAAACTTTTTCTCTCAGAACTGCGCGAAAAGTTGTATTCCGGCTCAAAACAACGGGATACATCGTTTTAGATCGAAACTAGCAAGATTCACGAGCATCGATTTTACAAGTCCTCGAAGAGTACACGAGAGAACGGTGTAAACTTTTTCTCTCAGAACTGTGCGAAAACTTGTATTCCGGCTCAAAACAACGGGATACAACGTTTTAGATCGAAACTAGCAAGATTCACGAGCATCGATTTTACAAGTCTTCGAAGAGTATACGAGAGAAAGATAAAACGTTTTCTCTCAGAACTGTGCGAAAACTTGTATTCCGGCTCAAAACAACGGGATACATCGCTTTAGATCGAAACTAGCAAGATTCACGAGCATCGATTTTACAAGTCTTCGAAGAGTATACGAGAGAAAGATGAAACTTTTTCTCTCAAAACTGTGCGAAAACTTGTATTCCGGCTCAAAACAACGGGATACATCGTTTTAGATCGAAACTAGCAAGATTCACGAGCATCGATTTTACAAGTCTTCGAAGAGTATACGAGAGAAAGGTAAAACTTTTTCTCTCAGAACTGTGCGAAAACTTGTATTCCGGCTCAAAACAACGGGATACATCGTTTTAGATCGAAACTAGCAAGATTCACGAGCATCGATTTTACAAGTCTTCGAAGAGTATACGAGAGAAAGATAAAACTTTTTCTCTCAGAACTGTGCGAAAACTTGTTTTCTGGCTGAAAACAACGGGATACATCGTTTTAGGTTGAAACTAGCAAGTTTCACGAGCATCAATTTTACAAGTCTTCGAAGAGTATACGAAAGAAAGGTGAAAACTTTTTCTCTCAGAACTGCGCGAAAACATGTATTCCGGCTCAAAACAACGGGATACATCGTTTTAGATCGAAACTAGCAAGATTCACGAGCATCGATTTTACAAGTCTTCGAAGAGTATACGAGAGAAAGATAAAACTTTTTCTCTCAGAACTGTGCGAAAACTTGTATTCCGGCTCAAAACAACGGGATACATCGTTTTAGATCGAAACTAGCAAGATTCACGAGCATCGATTTTACAAGACCTCGAAGAGTACACGAGAGAACGGTGTAAACTTTTTCTCTCAGAACTGTGCGAAAACTTGTATTCCTGCTCAAAACAACGGGATACATCGTTTTAGATCAAAACTAGCAAGATTCACGAGCATCGATTTTACAAGTCTTCGAAGAGTATACGAGAGAAAGATAAAACTTTTTCTCTCAGAACTGTGCGGAAACTTGTATTCCGGCTCAAAACAACGGGATACATCGTCTTAGATCGAAACTAGCAAGATTCACGAGCATCGATTTTACAAGTCTTTGAAGAGTATACGAGAGAAAGATAAAACTTTTTCTCTCAGAACTGTGCGAAAACTTGTTTTCTGGCTCAAAACAACGGGATACATCGTTTTAGATCGAAACTAGAAAGATTCACGAGCATCGATTTTACAAGTCTTCGAAGAGTATACGAGAGAAAGATAAAACTTTTTCTCTCAGAACTGTGCGAAAACTTGTATTCCGGCTCAAAACAACGGGATACATCGTTTTAGGTCGAAACTAGCAAGATTCACGAGCATCTATTTTACAAGTCGTCGAAGAGTAGACGAAAGGTGCAAACTTTTTCTCTCAGAACTGTGCGAAAACTTGTATTGCGGCTCAAAACAACGGGATACATCGTTTTAGATCGAAACTAGCAAGATTTACGAGCATCGATTTTACAAGTCTTCGAAGAGTATACGAGAGAAAGATAAAACTTTTTCTCTCAGAACTGCGCGAAAACTTGTATTCCGGCTCAAAACAACGGGATACATCGTTTTAGCTCGAAACTAGCAAGATTCACGAGCATCGATTTTACAAGTCCTCGAAGAGTACACGAGAGAACGGTGAAAACTTTTTCTCTCAGAACTGTGCGAAAACCTGTATTCCGGCTCAAAACAACGGGATACATCGTTTTAGATCGAAACTAGCAAGATTCACGAGCATCGATTTTACAAGTCTTCGAAGAGTATACGAGAGAAAGATAAAACTTTTTCTCTCAGAACTGTGCGAAAACTTGTATTCCGGCTCAAAACAACGGGATACATCGTTTTAGATCGAAACTAACAAGATTCACGAGCATCGATTTTACAAGACCTCGAAGAGTACACGAGAGAACGGTGTAAACTTTTTCTCTCAGAACTGTGCGAAAACTTGTATTCCGGCTCAAAACAACGGGATACATCGTTTTAGATCGAAACTAGCAAGATTCACGAGCATCGATTTTACAAGTCTTCGAAGAGTATACGAGAGAAAGATAAAACTTTTTCTCTCAGAACTGTGCGAAAACTTGTATTCCGGCTCAAAACAACGGGATACATCGTTTTAGATCGAAACTAGCAAGATTCACGAGCATCGATTTTACAAGTCCTCGAAGAGTACACGAGAGAACGGTGTAAACTTTTTCTCTCAGAACTGTGCGAAAACTTGTATTCCGGCTCAAAACAACGGGATACATCGTTTTAGATCGAAACTAGCAAGATTCACGAGCATCGATTTTACAAGTCTTCGAAGAGTATACGAGAGAAAGATAAAACTTTTTCTCTCAGAACTGTGCGAAAACTTGTATTCCGGCTCAAAACAACGGGATACATCGTTTTAGATCGAAACTAGCAAGATTCACGAGCATCGATTTTACAAGTCTTCGAAGAGTATACGAGAGAAAGATAAAACTTTTTCTCTCAGGACTGTGCGAAAACTTGTATTCCGGCTCAAAACAACGGGATACATCGGTTTAGATCCAAACTAGCAAGATTCACGAGCATCGATTTTACAAGTCCTCGAAGAGTACACGAGAGAGCGGTGTAAACTTTTTCTCTCAGAACTGTGCGAAAACTTGTATTCCGGCTCAAAACAACGGGATACATCGTTTTAGATCGAAACTAGCAAGATTCACGAGCATCGATTTTACAAGTCTTCGAGGAGTATACGAGAGAAAGATAAAACTTTTTCTCTCAGAACTGTGCGAAAACTTGTATTCCGGCTCAAAACAACGGGATACATCGTTTTACATCGAAACTAGCAAGATTCACGAGCATCGATTTTACAAGTCCTCGAAGAGTACACGAGAGAACAGTGTAAACTTTTTCTCTCAGAACTGTGCGAAAACTTGTATTCCGGCTCAAAACGAAGGGATACATCGTTTTAGATCGAAACTAGCAAGATTCACGAGCATCGATTTTACAAGTCCTCGAAGAGTACACGAGAGAACGGTGTAAACTTTTTCTCTCAGAACTGTGCGAAAACTTGTATTCCGGCTCAAAACAACGGGATACATCGTTTTAGATCGAAACTAGCAAGATTCACGAGCATCGATTTTACAAGTCTTCGAAGAGTATACGAGAGAAAGGTGCAAACTTTTTCTCTCAGAACTGTGCGAAAACTTGTATTCCGGCTCAAAACAACGGGATACATCGTTTTAGGTCGAAAGTAGCAAGATTCACGAGCATCGATTTTACAAGTCGTCGAAGAGTAGACGAGAGAAAGGCGTAAACTTTTTCTCTCAGAACTGCGCGAAAAGTTGTATTCCGGCTCAAAACAACGGGATACATCGTTTTAGATCGAAACTAGCAAGATTCACGAGCATCGATTTTACAAGTCTTCGAAGAGTATACGAGAGAAAGATAAAACTTTTTCTCTCAGAACTGTGCGAAAACTTGTATTCCGGCTCAAAACAACGGGATACATCGTTTTAGATCGAAACTAGCAAGATTCACGAGCATCGATTTTACAAGTCCTCGAAGAGTACACGAGAGAACGGTGAAAACTTTTTCTCTCAGAACTGTGCGAAAACCTGTATTCCGGCTCAAAACAACGGGATACATCGTTTTAGATCGAAACTAGCAAGATTCACGAGCATCGATTTTACAAGTCTTCGAAGAGTATACGAGAGAAAGATAAAACTTTTTCTCTCAGAACTGTGCGAAAACTTGTATTCCGGCTCAAAACAACGGGATACATTGTTTTAGATCGAAACTAACAAGATTCACGAGCATCGATTTTACAAGACCTCGAAGAGTACACGAGAGAACGGTGTAAACTTTTTCTCTCAGAACTGTGCGAAAACTTGTATTCCGGCTCAAAACAACGGGATACATCGTTTTAGATCGAAACTAGCAAGATTCACGAGCATCGATTTTACAAGTCTTCGAAGAGTATACGAGAGAAAGATAAAACTTTTTCTCTCAGAACTGTGCGAAAACTTGTATTCCGGCTCAAAACAACGGGATACATCGTTTTAGATCGAAACTAGCAAGATTCACGAGCATCGATTTTACAAGTCCTCGAAGAGTACACGAGAGAACGGTGTAAACTTTTTCTCTCAGAACTGTGCGAAAACTTGTATTCCGGCTCAAAACAACGGGATACATCGTTTTAGATCGAAACTAGCAAGATTCACGAGCATCGATTTTACAAGTCTTCGAAGAGTATACGAGAGAAAGATAAAACTTTTTCTCTCAGAACTGTGCGAAAACTTGTATTCCGGCTCAAAACAACGGGATACATCGTTTTAGATCGAAACTAGCAAGATTCACGAGCATCGATTTTACAAGTCTTCGAAGATGTTTATGTTTATGTTTATAGGGGTTTAACGTCCCAAAGCAACTCTGGCTATGAGGGACGCCGTAGTGGAGGGCTCCGGAAATTTCTACCACCTGGGGTTATTTAACGTGCACTGACATCGCACAGTACACGGGCCTCTAGAATTTCGCCTCCATCGAAATTCGACCGCCGCGGCCGGGATCGAACCCGCGTCTTTCAGGTCAGCAGCCGAGCGCCATAACCACTGAGCCACCGCGGCGGCTACAAGTCTTCGAAGAGTATACGAGAGAAAGATAAAACTTTTTCTCTCAGAACTGTGCGAAAACTTGTATTCCGGCTCAAAACAACGGGATACATCGGTTTAGATCCAAACTAGCAAGATTCACGAGCATCGATTTTACAAGTCCTCGAAGAGTACACGAGAGAGCGGTGTAAACTTTTTCTCTCGGAACTGTGCGAAAACTTGTATTCCGGCTCAAAACAACGGGATACATCGTTTTAGATCGAAACTAGCAAGATTCACGAGCATCGATTTTACAAGTCTTCGAGGAGTATACGAGAGAAAGATAAAACTTTTTCTCTCAGAACTGTGCGAAAACTTGTATTCCGGCTCAAAACAACGGGATACATCGTTTTAGATCGAAACTAGCAAGATTCACGAGCATCGATTTTACAAGTCCTCGAAGAGTACACGAGAGAACGGTGTAAACTTTTTCTCTCAGAACTGTGCGAAAACTTGTATTCCGGCTCAAAACAACGGGATACATCGTTTTAGATCGAAACTAGCAAGATTCACGAGCATCGATTTTACAAGTCTTCGAAGAGTATACGAGAGAAAGGTGCAAACTTTTTCTCTCAGAACTGTGCGAAAACTTGTATTCCGGCTCAAAACAACGGGATACATCGTTTTAGGTCGAAAGTAGCAAGATTCACGAGCATCGATTTTACAAGTCGTCGAAGAGTAGACGAGAGAAAGGTGTAAACTTTTTCTCTCAGAACTGCGCGAAAAGTTGTATTCCGGCTCAAAACAACGGGATACATCGTTTTAGATCGAAACTAGCAAGATTCACGAGCATCGATTTTACAAGTCTTCGAAGAGTATACGAGAGAAAGATAAAACTTTTTCTCTCAGAACTGTGCGAAAACTTGTATTCCGGCTCAAAACAACGGGATACATCGTTTTAGATCGAAACTAGCAAGATTCACGAGCATCGATTTTACAAGTCTTCGAAGAGTATACGAGAGAAAGATAAAACTTTTTCTCTCAGAACTGTGCGAAAACTTGTATTCCGGCTCAAAACAACGGGATACATCGGTTTAGATCCAAACTAGCAAGATTCACGAGCATCGATTTTACAAGTCCTCGAAGAGTACACGAGAGAGCGGTGTAAACTTTTTCTCTCAGAACTGTGCGAAAACTTGTATTCCGGCTCAAAACAACGGGATACATCGTTTTAGATCGAAACTAGCAAGATTCACGAGCATCGATTTTACAAGTCTTCGAGGAGTATACGAGAGAAAGATAAAACTTTTTCTCTCAGAACTGTGCGAAAACTTGTATTCCGGCTCAAAACAACGGGATACATCGTTTTAGATCGAAACTAGCAAGATTCACGAGCATCGATTTTACAAGTCCTCGAAGAGTACACGAGAGAACGGTGTAAACTTTTTCTCTCAGAACTGTGCGAAAACTTGTATTCCGGCTCAAAACAACGGGATACATCGTTTTAGATCGAAACTAGCAAGATTCACGAGCATCGATTTTACAAGTCTTCGAAGAGTATACGAGAGAAAGGTGCAAACTTTTTCTCTCAGAACTGTGCGAAAACTTGTATTCCGGCTCAAAACAACGGGATACATCGTTTTAGGTCGAAAGTAGCAAGATTCACGAGCATCGATTTTACAAGTCGTCGAAGAGTAGACGAGAGAAAGGTGTAAACTTTTTCTCTCAGAACTGCGCGAAAAGTTGTATTCCGGCTCAAAACAACGGGATACATCGTTTTAGATCGAAACTAGCAAGATTCACGAGCATCGATTTTACAAGTCTTCGAAGAGTATACGAGAGAAAGATAAAACTTTTTCTCTCAGAACTGTGCGAAAACTTGTATTCCGGCTCAAAACAACGGGATACATCGTTTTAGATCGAAACTAGCAAGATTCACGAGCATCGATTTTACAAGTCCTCGAAGAGTACACGAGAGAACGGTGTAAACTTTTTCTCTCAGAACTGTGCGAAAACTTGTATTCCGGCTCAAAACAACGGGATACAACGTTTTAGATCGAAACTAGCAAGATTCACGAGCATCGATTTTACAAGTCTTCGAAGAGTATACGAGAGAAAGATAAAACTTTTTCTCTCAGAACTGTGCGAAAACTTGTATTCCGGCTCAAAACAACGGGATACATCGCTTTAGATCGAAACTAGCAAGATTCACGAGCATCGATTTTACAAGTCTTCGAAGAGTATACGAGAGAAAGATAAAACTTTTTCTCTCAGAACTGTGCGAAAACTTGTATTCCGGCTCAAAACAACGGGATACATCGTTTTAGATCGAAACTAGCAAGATTCACGAGCATCGATTTTACAAGTCTTCGAAGAGTATACGAGAGAAAGATAAAACTTTTTCTCTCAGAACTGTGCGAAAACTTGTTTTCTGGCTCAAAACAACGGGATACATCGTTTTAGGTTGAAACTAGCAAGTTTCACGAGCATCGATTTTACAAGTCTTCGAAGAGTATACGAAAGAAAGGTGTAAACTTTTTCTCTCAGAACTGCGCGAAAACATGTATTCCGGCTCAAAACAACGGGATACACCATTTTAGTTCGAAACTAGCAAGATTCACGAGCATCGATTTTACAAGTCGTCGAAGAGTAGACGAGAGAATGGTGCAAACTTTTTCTCTCAGAACTGTGCGAAAACTTGTATTCCGGCTCAAAACAACGGGATACATCGTTTTAGATCGAAACTAGCAAGATTCACGAGCATCTATTTTACAAGTCCTCGAAGAGTACACGAGAGAACGGTGTAAACTTTTTCTCTCAGAACTGTGCGAAAACTTGTATTCCGGCTCAAAACAACGGGATACATCGTTTTAGATCGAAACTAGCAAGATTCACGAGCATCGATTTTACAAGTCTTCGAAGAGTATACGAGAGAAAGATAAAACTTTTTCTCTCAGAACTGTGCGAAAACTTGTATTCCGGCTCAAAACAACGGGATACATCGTTTTAAATCGAAACTAGCAAGATTCACGAGCATCGATTTTACAAGTCCTCGAAGAGTACACGAGAGAACGGTGTAAACTTTTTCTCTCAGAACTGTGCGAAAACTTGTATTCCGGCTCAAAACAACGGGATACAACGTTTTAGATCGAAACTAGCAAGATTCACGAGCATCGATTTTACAAGTCTTCGAAGAGTATACGAGAGAAAGATAAAACTTTTTCTCTCAGAACTGTGCGAAAACTTGTATTCCGGCTCAAAACAACGGGATACATCGCTTTAGATCGAAACTAGCAAGATTCACGAGCATCGATTTTACAAGTCTTCGAAGAGTATACGAGAGAAAGATAAAACTTTTTCTCTCAGAACTGTGCGAAAACTTGTATTCCGGCTCAAAACAACGGGATACATCGTTTTAGATCGAAACTAGCAAGATTCACGAGCATCGATTTTACAAGTCTTCGAAGAGTATACGAGAGAAAGATAAAACTTTTTCTCTCAGAACTGTGCGAAACTTGTTTTTCTGGCTCAAAACAACGGGATACATCGTTTTAGGTTGAAACTAGCAAGTTTCACGAGCATCGATTTTACAAGTCTTCGAAGAGTATACGAAAGAAAGGTGTAAACTTTTTCTCTCAGAACTGCGCGAAAACATGTATTCCGGCTCAAAACAACGGGATACACCATTTTAGTTCGAAACTAGCAAGATTCACGAGCATCGATTTTACAAGTCGTCGAAGAGTAGACGAGAGAATGGTGCAAACTTTTTCTCTCAGAACTGTGCGAAAACTTGTATTCCGGCTCAAAACAACGGGATACATCGTTTTAGATCGAAACTAGCAAGATTCACGAGCATCTATTTTACAAGTCCTCGAAGAGTACACGAGAGAACGGTGTAAACTTTTTCTCTCAGAACTGCGCGAAAAGTTGTATTCCGGGCTCAAAACAACGGGATACATCGTTTTAGATCGAAACTAGCAAGATTCACGAGCATCGATTTTACAAGTCTTCGAAGAGTATACGAGAGAAAGATAAAACTTTTTCTCTCAGAACTGTGCGAAAACTTGTATTCCGGCTCAAAACAACGGGATACATCGTTTTAGATCGAAACTAGCAAGATTCACGAGCATCGATTTTACAAGTCCTCGAAGAGTACACGAGAGAACGGTGTAAACTTTTTCTCTCAGAACTGTGCGAAAACTTGTATTCCGGCTCAAAACAACGGGATACAACGTTTTAGATCGAAACTAGCAAGATTCACGAGCATCGATTTTACAAGTCTTCGAAGAGTATACGAGAGAAAGATAAAACTTTTTCTCTCAGAACTGTGCGAAAACTTGTATTCCGGCTCAAAACAACGGGATACATCGCTTTAGATCGAAACTAGCAAGATTCACGAGCATCGATTTTACAAGTCTTCGAAGAGTATACGAGAGAAAGATAAAACTTTTTCTCTCAGAACTGTGCGAAAACTTGTATTCCGGCTCAAAACAACGGGATACATCGTTTTAGATCGAAACTAGCAAGATTCACGAGCATCGATTTTACAAGTCTTCGAAGAGTATACGAGAGAAAGATAAAACTTTTTCTCTCAGAACTGTGCGAAAACTTGTTTTCTGGCTCAAAACAACGGGATACATCGTTTTAGGTTGAAACTAGCAAGTTTCACGAGCATCGATTTTACAAGTCTTCGAAGAGTATACGAAAGAAAGGTGTAAACTTTTTCTCTCAGAACTGCGCGAAAACATGTATTCCGGCTCAAAACAACGGGATACACCATTTTAGTTCGAAACTAGCAAGATTCACGAGCATCGATTTTACAAGTCGTCGAAGAGTAGACGAGAGAAAGATAAAACTTTTCCTCTCAGAACTGTGCGAAAACTTGTATTCCGGCTCAAAACAACGGGATACATCGTTTTAGATCGAAACTAGCAAGATTCACGAGCATCTATTTTACAAGTCCTCGAAGAGTACACGAGAGAACGGTGTAAACTTTTTCTCTCAGAACTGTGCGAAAACTTGTATTCCGGCTCAAAACAACGGGATACATCGTTTTAGATCGAAACTAGCAAGATTCACGAGCATCGATTTTACAAGTCTTCGAAGAGTATACGAGAGAAAGATAAAACTTTTTCTCTCAGAACTGTGCGAAAACTTGTAATTCCGGCTCAAAACAACGGGATACATCGTTTTAGATCGAAACTAGCAAGATTCACGAGCATCGATTTTACAAGTCTTCGAAGAGTATACGAGAGAAAGATAAAACTTTTTCTCTCAGAACTGTGCGAAAACTTGTATTCCGGCTCAAAACAACGGGATACATCGTTTTAGATCGAAACTAGCAAGATTCACGAGCATCGATTTTACAAGTCTTCGAAGAGTGTACGAGAGAAAGATAAAACTTTTTCTCTCAGAACTGTGCGAAAACTTGTATTCCGGCTCAAAACAACGGGATACATCGTTTTAGATCGAAACTAGCAAGATTCACGAGCATCGATTTTACAAGTCCTCGAAGAGTACATGAGAGAACGGTGTAAACTTTTTCTCTCAGAACTGTGCGAAAACTTGTATTCCGGCTCAAAACAACGGGATACGTCGTTTTAGATCGAAACTAGCAAGATTCACGAGCATCGATTTACAAGTCCTTCGAAGAGTATACGAGAGAAAGATAAAAACTTTTTCTCTCAGAACTGCGCGAAAACTTGTATTCCGGCTCAAAACAACGGGATACATCGTTTTAGATCGAAACTAGCAAGATTCACGAGCATCGATTTTACAAGTCTTCGAAGAGTATACGAGCGAAAGATAAAACTTTTCTCTCTCAGAACTGTGCGAAAACTTGTATTCCGGCTCAAAAGAACGGGATACATCGTTTTAGATTGAAACTAGCAAGATTCACGAGCATCGATTTTACAAGTCCTCGAAGAGTACACGAGAGAACGGTGTAAACTTTTTCTCTCAGAACTGTGCGAAAACTTGTATTCCGGCTCAAAACAACGGGATACATCGTTTTAGATCGAAACTAGCAAGATTCACGAGCATCGATTTTACAAGTCTTCGAAGAGTATACGAGAGAAAGATAAAACTTTTTCTCTCAGAACTGTGCGAAAACTTGTATTCCGGCTCAAAACAACGGGATACATCGTTTTAGATCGAAGCTAGCAAGATTCACGAGCATCGATTTTACAAGTCTTCGAAGAGTATACGAGAGAAAGATAAAACTTTTCCTCTTAGAACTGTGCGAAAACTTGTATTCCGGCTCAAAACAACGGGATACATCGTTTTAGATCGAAACTAGCAAGATTCACGAGCATCGATTTTACAAGTCCTCGAAGAGTACACGAGAGAACGGTGTAAACTTTTTCTCTCAGAACTGTGCGAAAACTTGTATTCCGGCTCAAAACAACGGGATACATCGTTTTAGATCGAAACTAGCAAGATTCACGAGCATCGATTTTACAAGTCTTCGAAGAGTATACGAGAGAAAGATAAAACTTTTTCTCTCAGAACTGTGCGAAAACTTGTATTCCGGCTCAAAACAACGGGATACATCGTTTTAGATCGAAACTAGCAAGATTCACGAGCATCGATTTTACAAGTCCTCGAAGAGTACACGAGAGAACGGTGTAAACTTTTTCTCTCGAACTGTGCGAAAACTTGTATTCCGGCTCAAAACAACGGGATACATCGTTTTAGATCGAAACTAGCAAGATTCACGAGCATCGATTTTACAAGTCTTCGAAGAGTATACGAGAGAAAGATAAAAATTTTCTCTCAGAACTGTGCGAAAACTTGTATTCCGGCTCAAAACAACGGGATACATCGTTTTAGATCAAAACTAGCAGATTCACGAGCATCGATTTTACAAGTCCTCGAAGAGTACACGAGAGAACGGTGTAAACTTTTTCTCTCAGAACTGTGCGAAAACTTGTATTCCGGCTCAAAACAACAGGATACATCGTTTTAGATCGAAACTAGCAAGATTCACGAGCATCGATTTTACATGTCTTCGAAGAGTGTACGAGAGAAAGATAACACTTTTTCTCTCAGAACTGTGCGAAAACTTGTATTCCGGCTCAAAACAACGGGATACATCGTTTTAGATCGAAACTAGCAAGATTCACGAGCATCGATTTTACAAGTCCTCGAAGAGTACATGAGAGAACGGTGTAAACTTTTTCTCTCAGAACTGTGCGAAAACTTGTATTCCGGCTCAAAACAACGGGATACGTCGTTTAGATCGAAACTAGCAAGATTCACGAGCATCGATTTTACAAGTCTTCGAAGAGTATACGAGAGAAAGATAAAACCTTTTCTCTCAGAACTGTGCGAAAACTTGTATTCCGGCTCAAAACAACGGGATACATCGTTTTAGATCGAAACTAGCAAGATTCACGAGCATCGATTTTACAAGTCTTGGAAGAGTATACGAGAGAAAGATAAAACTTTTCCTCTCAGAACTGTGCGAAAACTTGTATTCCGGCTCAAAACAACGGGATACATCGTTTTAGATCGAAACTAGCAAGATTCACGAGCATCGATTTTACAAGTCTTCGAAGAGTATACGAGAGGAAGATAAAACTTTTTCTCTCAGAACTGTGCGAAAACTTGTATTCCGGCTCAAAACAACGGGATACATCGTTTTAGATCGAAACTAGCAAGATTCACGAGCATCGATTTTACAAGTCTTCGAAGAGTATACGAGAGAAAGATAAAACTTTTTCTCTCAGAACTGTGCGAAAACTTGTATTCCGGCTCAAAACAACGGGATACATCGTTTTAGATCAAAACTAGCAAGATTCACGAGCATCGATTTTACAAGTCCTCGAAGAGTACACGAGAGAACGGTGTAAACTTTTTCTCTCAGAACTGTGCGAAAACTTGTATTCCGGCTCAAAACAACAGGATACATCGTTTTAGATCGAAACTAGCAAGATTCACGAGCATCGATTTTACAAGTCTTCGAAGAGTATACGAGAGAAAGATAAAACTTTTTCACTCAGAACTGTGCGAAAACTTGTATTCCGGCTCAAAACAACGGGATACATCGTTTTAGATCGAAACTAGCAAGATTCACGAGCATCGATTTTACAAGTCCTCGAAGAGTACACGAGAGAACGGTGTAAACTTTTTCTCTCAGAACTGTGCGAAAACTTGTATTCCGGCTCAAAACAACGGGATACATCGTTTTAGATCGAAACTAGCAAGATTCACGAGCATCGATTTTACAAGTCTTCGAAGAGTATACGAGAGAAAGATAAAACTTTTTCTCTCAGAACTGTGCGAAAACTTGTATTCCGGCTCAAAACAACGGGATACATCGTTTTAGATTGAAACTAGCAAGATTCACGAGCATCGATTTTACAAGTCCTCGAAGAGTACACGAGAGAACGGTGTAAGCTTTTTCTCTCGGAACTGTGCGAAAACTTGTATTCCGGCTCAAAACAACGGGATACATCGTTTTAGATCGAAACTAGCAAGATTCACGAGCATCGATTTTACAAGTCTTCGAAGAGTATACGAGAGAAAGATAAAAATTTTCTCTCAGAACTGTGCGAAAACTTGTATTCCGGCTCAAAACAACGGGATACGTCGTTTTAGATCGAAACTAGCAAGATTCACGAGCATCGATTTTACAAGTCTTCGAAGAGTATACGAGAGAAAGATAAAACCTTTTCTCTCAGAACTGTGCGAAAACTTGTATTCCGGCTCAAAACAACGGGATACATCGTTTTAGATCGAAACTAGCAAGATTCACGAGCATCGATTTTACAAGTCTTCGAAGAGTATACGAGAGAAAGATAAAACTTTTCCTCTCAGAACTGTGCGAAAACTTGTATTCCGGCTCAAAACAACGGGATACATCGTTTTAGATCGAAACTAGCAAGATTCACGAGCATCGATTTTACAAGTCTTCGAAGAGTATACGAGAGAAAGATAAAACTTTTTCTCTCAGAACTGTGCGAAAACTTGTATTCCGGCTCAAAACAACGGGATACATCGTTTTAGATCGAAACTAGCAAGATTCACGAGCATCGATTTTACAAGTCTTCGAAGAGTATACGAGAGAAAGATAAAACTTTTTCTCTCAGAACTGTGCGAAAACTTGTATTCCGGCTCAAAACAACGGGATACATCGTTTTAGATCAAAACTAGCAAGATTCACGAGCATCGATTTTACAAGTCCTCGAAGAGTACACGAGAGAACGGTGTAAACTTTTTCTCTCAGAACTGTGCGAAAACTTGTATTCCGGCTCAAAACAACAGGATACATCGTTTTAGATCGAAACTAGCAAGATTCACGAGCATCGATTTTACAAGTCTTCGAAGAGTATACGAGAGAAAGATAAAACTTTTTCACTCAGAACTGTGCGAAAACTTGTATTCCGGCTCAAAACAACGGGATACATCGTTTTAGATCGAAACTAGCAAGATTCACGAGCATCGATTTTACAAGTCCTCGAAGAGTACACGAGAGAACGGTGTAAACTTTTTCTCTCAGAACTGTGCGAAAACTTGTATTCCGGCTCAAAACAACGGGATACATCGTTTTAGATCGAAACTAGCAAGATTCACGAGCATCGATTTTACAAGTCTTCGAAGAGTATACGAGAGAAAGATAAAACTTTTTCTCTCAGAACTGTGCGAAAACTTGTATTCCGGCTCAAAACAACGGGATACATCGTTTTAGATCGAAACTAGCAAGATTCACGAGCATCGATTTTACAAGTCCTCGAAGAGTACACGAGAGAACGGTGTAAACTTTTTCTCTCGGAACTGTGCGAAAACTTGTATTCCGGCTCAAAACAACGGGATACATCGTTTTAGATCGAAACTAGCAAGATTCACGAGCATCGATTTTACAAGTCTTCGAAGAGTATACGAGAGAAAGATAAAAATTTTCTCTCAGAACTGTGCGAAAACTTGTATTCCGGCTCAAAACAACGGGATACATCGTTTTAGATCAAAACTAGCAAGATTCACGAGCATCGATTTTACAAGTCCTCGAAGAGTACACGAGAGAACGGTGTAAACTTTTTCTCTCAGAACTGTGCGAAAACTTGTATTCCGGCTCAAAACAACAGGATACATCGTTTTAGATCGAAACTAGCAAGATTCACGAGCATCGATTTTACAAGTCTTCGAAGAGTGTACGAGAGAAAGATAAAACTTTTTCTCTCAGAACTGTGCGAAAACTTGTATTCCGGCTCAAAACAACGGGATACATCGTTTTAGATCGAAACTAGCAAGATTCACGAGCATCGATTTTACAAGTCCTCGAAGAGTACATGAGAGAACGGTGTAAACTTTTTCTCTCAGAACTGTGCGAAAACTTGTATTCCGGCTCAAAACAACGGGATACGTCGTTTTAGATCGAAACTAGCAAGATTCACGAGCATCGATTTTACAAGTCTTCGAAGAGTATACGAGAGAAAGATAAAACTTTTTCTCTCAGAACTGTGCGAAAACTTGTATTCCGGCTCAAAACAACGGGATACATCGTTTTAGATCGAAACTAGCAAGATTCACGAGCATCGATTTTACAAGTCTTCGAAGAGTATACGAGAGAAAGATAAAACTTTTCCTCTCAGAACTGTGCGAAAACTTGTATTCCGGCTCAAAACAACGGGATACATCGTTTTAGATCGAAACTAGCAAGATTCACGAGCATCGATTTCACAAGTCTTCGAAGAGTATACGAGAGAAAGATAAAACTTTTTCTCTCAGAACTGTGCGAAAACTTGTATTCCGGCTCAAAACAACGGGATACATCGTTTTAGATCGAAACTAGCAAGATTCACGAGCATCGATTTTACAAGTCTTCGAAGAGTATACGAGAGAAAGATAAAACTTTTTCTCTCAGAACTGTGCGAAAACTTGTATTCCGGCTCAAAACAACGGGATACATCGTTTTAGATCGAAACTAGCAAGATTCACGAGCATCGATTTTACAAGTCCTCGAAGAGTACACGAGAGAACGGTGTAAACTTTTTCTCTCAGAACTGTGCGAAAACTTGTATTCCGGCTCAAAACAACAGGATACATCGTTTTAGATCGAAACTAGCAAGATTCACGAGCATCGATTTTACAAGTCTTCGAAGAGTATACGAGAGAAAGATAAAACTTTTTCACTCAGAACTGTGCGAAAACTTGTATTCCGGCTCAAAACAACGGGATACATCGTTTTAGATCGAAACTAGCAAGATTCACGAGCATCGATTTTACAAGTCCTCGAAGAGTACACGAGAGAACGGTGTAAACTTTTTCTCTCGGAACTGTGCGAAAACTTGTATTCCGGCTCAAAACAACGGGATACATCGTTTTAGATCGAAACTAGCAAGATTCACGAGCATCGATTTTACAAGTCTTCGAAGAGTATACGAGAGAAAGATAAAAATTTTCTCTCAGAACTGTGCGAAAACTTGTATTCCGGCTCAAAACAACGGGATACATCGTTTTAGATCAAAACTAGCAAGATTCACGAGCATCGATTTTACAAGTCCTCGAAGAGTACACGAGAGAACGGTGTAAACTTTTTCTCTCAGAACTGTGCGAAAACTTGTATTCCGGCTCAAAACAACAGGATACATCGTTTTAGATCGAAACTAGCAAGATTCACGAGCATCGATTTTACAAGTCTTCGAAGAGTGTACGAGAGAAAGATAAAACTTTTTCTCTCAGAACTGTGCGAAAACTTGTATTCCGGCTCAAAACAACGGGATACATCGTTTTAGATCGAAACTAGCAAGATTCACGAGCATCGATTTTACAAGTCCTCGAAGAGTACATGAGAGAACGGTGTAAACTTTTTCTCTCAGAACTGTGCGAAAACTTGTATTCCGGCTCAAAACAACGGGATACGTCGTTTTAGATCGAAACTAGCAAGATTCACGAGCATCGATTTTACAAGTCTTCGAAGAGTATACGAGAGAAAGATAAAACTTTTTCTCTCAGAACTGTGCGAAAACTTGTATTCCGGCTCAAAACAACGGGATACATCGTTTTAGATCGAAACTAGCAAGATTCACGAGCATCGATTTTACAAGTCTTCGAAGAGTATACGAGAGAAAGATAAAACTTTTCCTCTCAGAACTGTGCGAAAACTTGTATTCCGGCTCAAAACAACGGGATACATCGTTTTAGATCGAAACTAGCAAGATTCACGAGCATCGATTTCACAAGTCTTCGAAGAGTATACGAGAGAAAGATAAAACTTTTTCTCTCAGAACTGTGCGAAAACTTGTATTCCGGCTCAAAACAACGGGATACATCGTTTTAGATCGAAACTAGCAAGATTCACGAGCATCGATTTTACAAGTCTTCGAAGAGTATACGAGAGAAAGATAAAACTTTTTCTCTCAGAACTGTGCGAAAACTTGTATTCCGGCTCAAAACAACGGGATACATCGTTTTAGATCGAAACTAGCAAGATTCACGAGCATCGATTTTACAAGTCCTCGAAGAGTACACGAGAGAACGGTGTAAACTTTTTCTCTCAGAACTGTGCGAAAACTTGTATTCCGGCTCAAAACAACAGGATACATCGTTTTAGATCGAAACTAGCAAGATTCACGAGCATCGATTTTACAAGTCTTCGAAGAGTATACGAGAGAAAGATAAAACTTTTTCACTCAGAACTGTGCGAAAACTTGTATTCCGGCTCAAAACAACGGGATACATCGTTTTAGATCGAAACTAGCAAGATTCACGAGCATCGATTTTACAAGTCCTCGAAGAGTACACGAGAGAACGGTGTAAACTTTTTCTCTCAGAACTGTGCGAAAACTTGTATTCCGGCTCAAAACAACGGGATACATCGTTTTAGATCGAAACTAGCAAGATTCACGAGCATCGATTTTACAAGTCTTCGAAGAGTATACGAGAGAAAGATAAAATTTTTCTCTCAGAACTGTGCGAAAACTTGTATTCCGGCTCAAAACAACGGGATACGTCGTTTTAGATCGAAACTAGCAAGATTCACGAGCATCGATTTTACAAGTCTTCGAAGAGTATACGAGAGAAAGATAAAACTTTTTCTCTCAGAACTGTGCGAAAACTTGTATTCCGGCTCAAAACAACGGGATACATCGTTTTAGATCGAAACTAGCAAGATTCACGAGCATCGATTTTACAAGTCTTCGAAGAGTATACGAGAGAAAGATAAAACTTTTACTCTCAGAACTGTGCGAAAACTTGTATTCCGGCTCAAAACAACGGGATACATCGTTTTAGATCGAAACTAGCAAGATTCACGAGCATCGATTTTACAAGTCTTCGAAGAGTATACGAGAGAAAGATAAAAATTTTCTCTCAGAACTGTGCGAAAACTTGTATTCCGGCTCAAAACAACGGGATACATCGTTTTAGATCGAAACTAGCAAGATTCACGAGCATCGATTTTACAAGTCTTCGAAGAGTATACGAGAGAAAGATAAAACTTTTTCTCTCAGAACTGTGCGAAAACTTGTATTCCGGCTCAAAACAACGGGATACATCGTTTTAGATCAAAACTAGCAAGATTCACGAGCATCGATTTTACAAGTCCTCGAAGAGTACACGAGAGAACGGTGTAAACTTTTTCTCTCAGAACTGTGCGAAAACTTGTATTCCGGCTCAAAACAACGGGATACATCGTTTTAGATCGAAACTAGCAAGATTCACGAGCATCGATTTTACAAGTCTTCGAAGAGTATACGAGAGAAAGATAAAACTTTTTCTCTCAGAACTGTGCGAAAACTTGTATTCCGGCTCAAAACAACGGGATACATCGTTTTAGATCGAAACTAGCAAGATTCACGAGCATCGATTTTACAAGTCTTCGAAGAGTATACGAGAGAAAGATAAAACTTTTTCTCTCAGAACTGTGCGAAAACTTGTATTCCGGCTCAAAACAACGGGATACATCGTTTTAGATCGAAACTAGCAAGATTCACGAGCATCGATTTTACAAGACCTCGAAGAGTACACGAGAGAACGGTGTAAACTTTTTCTCTCAGAACTGTGCGAAAACTTGTATTCCGGCTCAAAACAACGGGATACATCGTTTTAGATCGAAACTAGCAAGATTCACGAGCATCGATTTTACAAGTCTTCGAAGAGTATACGAGAGAAAGATAAAACTTTTTCTCTCAGAACTGTGCGAAAACTTGTATTCCGGCTCAAAACAACGGGATACATCGTTTTAGATCGAAACTAGCAAGATTCACGAGCATCGATTTTACAAGACCTCGAAGAGTACACGAGAGAACGGTGTAAACTTTTTCTCTCAGAACTGTGCGAAAACTTGTATTCCGGCTCAAAACAACGGGATACATCGTTTTAGATCGAAACAAGCAAGATTCACGAGCATCGATTTTACAAGTCTTCGAAGAGTATACGAGAGAAAGATAAAACTTTTTCTCTCAGAACTGTGCGAAAACTTGTATTCCGGCTCAAAACAACGGGATACATCGTTTTAGATCGAAACTGGCAAGATTCACGAGCATCGATTTTACAAGTCCTCGAAGAGTACACGAGAGAACAATGTAAACTTTTTCTCTCAGAACTGTGCGAAAACTTGTATTCCGGCTCAAAACAACGGGATACATCGTTTTAGATCGAAACTAGCAAGATTCACGAGCATCGATTTTACAAGTCTTCGAAGAGTATACGAGAGAAAGATAAAACTTTTTCTCTCAGAACTGTGCGAAAACTTGTATTCCGGCTCAAAACAACAGGATACATCGTTTTAGATCGAAACTAGCAAGATTCACGAGCATCGATTTTACAAGTCTTCGAAGAGTATACGAGAGAAAGATAAAACTTTTTCTCTCAGAACTGTGCGAAAACTTGTATTCCGGCTCAAAACAACGGGATACATCGTTTTAGATCGAAACTAGCAAGATTCACGAGCATTGATTTTACAAGTCTTCGAAGAGTATACGAGAGAAAGATAAAACTTTTTCTCTCAGAACTGTGCGAAAACTTGTATTCCGGCTCAAAACAACTGGATACATCGTTTTAGATCGAAACTAGCAAGATTCACGAGCATCGATTTTACAAGACCTCGAAGAGTACACGAGAGAACGGTGTAAACTTTTTCTCTCAGAACTGTGCGAAAACTTGTATTCCGGCTCAAAACAACGGGATACATCGTTTTAGATCGAAACAAGCAAGATTCACGAGCATCGATTTTACAAGTCTTCGAAGAGTATACGAGAGAAAGATAAAACTTTTTCTCTCAGAACTGTGCGAAAACTTGTATTCCGGCTCAAAACAACGGGATACATCGTTTTAGATCGAAACTAGCAAGATTCACGAGCATCGATTTTACAAGTCCTCGAAGAGTACACGAGAGAACAATGTAAACTTTTTCTCTCAGAACTGTGCGAAAACTTGTATTCCGGCTCAAAACAACGGGATACATCGTTTTAGATCGAAACTAGCAAGATTCACGAGCATCGATTTTACAAGTCTTCGAAGAGTATACGAGAGAAAGATAAAACTTTTTCTCTCAGAACTGTGCGAAAACTTGTATTCCGGCTCAAAACAACAGGATACATCGTTTTAGATCGAAACTAGCAAGATTCACGAGCATCGATTTTACAAGTCTTCGAAGAGTATACGAGAGAAAGATAAAACTTTTTCTCTCAGAACTGTGCGAAAACTTGTATTCCGGCTCAAAACAACGGGATACATCGTTTTAGATCGAAACTAGCAAGATTCACGAGCATCGATTTTACAAGTCTTCGAAGAGTATACGAGAGAAAGATAAAACTTTTTCTCTCAGAACTGTGCGAAAACTTGTATTCCGGCTCAAAACAACAGGATACATCGTTTTAGATCGAAACTAGCAAGATTCACGAGCATCGATTTTACAAGTCTTCGAAGAGTATACGAGAGAAAGATAAAACTTTTTCTCAGAACTGTGCGAAAACTTGTATTCCGGCTCAAAACAACGGGATACATCGTTTTAGATCGAAACTAGCAAGATTCACGAGCATCGATTTTACAAGTCCTCGAAGAGTACACGAGAGAACAATGTAAACTTTTTCTCTCAGAACTGTGCGAAAACTTGTATT
Organism: Amblyomma americanum; assembly: GCF_052857255.1. Taxonomy (NCBI): domain Eukaryota; kingdom Metazoa; phylum Arthropoda; class Arachnida; order Ixodida; family Ixodidae; genus Amblyomma; species Amblyomma americanum. The sequence goes on along the minus strand of NW_027526668.1, from coordinate 2,467 downwards.
CCGGCTCAAAACAACGGGATACATCGTTTTAGATCGAAACTAGCAAGATTCACGAGCATCGATTTTACAAGTCTTCGAAGAGTATACGAGAGAAAGATAAAACTTTTTCTCTCAGAACTGTGCGAAAACTTGTATTCCGGCTCAAAACAACAGGATAGATCGTTTTAGATCGAAACTAGCAAGATTCACGAGCATCGATTTTACAGGTCTTCGAAGAGTATACGAGAGAAAGATAAAACTTTTTCTCTCAGAACTGTGCGAAAACTTGTATTCCGGCTCAAAACAACGGGATACATCGTTTTAGATCGAAACTAGCAAGATTCACGAGCATCGATTTTACAAGACCTCAAAGAGTACACGAGAGAACGGTGTAAACTTTTTCTCTCAGAACTGTGCGAAAACTTGTATTCCGGGTCAAAACAACGGGATACATCGTTTTAGATCGAAACTAGAGGATTCACGACCATCGATTTTACAAGTCTTCGAAGAGTATACGAGAGAAAGATAAAACTTTTTCTCTCAGAACTGTGCGAAAACTTGTATTCCGGCTCAAAACAACGGGATACATCGTTTTAGATCGAAACTAGCAAGATTCACAAGCATCGATTTTACAAGTCCTCGAAGAGTACACGAGAGAACAATGTAAACTTTTTCTCTCAGAACTGTGCGAAAACTTGTATTCCGGCTCAAAACAACGGGATACATCGTTTTAGATCGAAACTAGCAAGATTCACGAGCATCGATTTTACAAGTCTTCGAAGAGTATACGAGAGAAAGATAAAACTTTTTCTCTCAGAACTGTGCGAAAACTTGTATTCCGGCTCAAAACAACGGGATACATCGTTTTAGATCGAAACTAGCAAGATTCACGAGCATCGATTTTACAAGTCCTCGAAGAGTACACGAGAGAACGGTGTAAACTTTTTCTCTCAGAACTGTGCGAAAACTTGTATTCCGGCTCAAAACAACGGGATACATCGTTTTAGATCGAAACTAGCAAGATTCACGAGCATCGATTTTACAAGTCTTCGAAGAGTATACGAGAGAAAGATAAAACTTTTTCTCTCAGAACTGTGCGAAAACTTGTATTCCGGCTCAAAACAACGGGATACATCGTTTTAGATCGAAACTAGCAAGATTCACGAGCATCGATTTTACAAGTCTTCGAAGAGTGTACGAGAGAAAGATAAAACTTTTTCTCTCAGAACTGTGCGAAAACTTGTATTCCGGCTCAAAACAACGGGATACATCGTTTTAGATCGAAACTAGCAAGATTCACGAGCATCGATTTTACAAGTCCTCGAAGAGTACACGAGAGAACGGTGTAAACTTTTTCTCTCAGAACTGTGCGAAAACTTGTATTCCGGCTCAAAACAACGGGATACATCGTTTTAGATCGAAACTAGCAAGATTCACGAGCATCGATTTTACAAGTCTTCGAAGAGTATACGAGAGAAAGATAAAAATTTTCTCTCAGAACTGTGCGAAAACTTGTATTCCGGCTCAAAACAACGGGATACATCGTTTTAGATCGAAACTAGCAAGATTCACGAGCATCGATTTTACAAGTCTTCGAAGAGTATACGAGAGAAAGATAAAACGTTTTCTCTCAGAACTGTGCGAAAAGTTGTATTCCGGCTCAAACAACGGATACATCGTTTTAGATCGAAACTAGCAAGAATCACGAGCATCGATTTTACAAGTCTTCGAAGAGTATACGAGAGAAAGATAAAAATTTTCTCTCAGAACTGTGCGAAAACTTGTATTCCGGCTCAAAACAACGGATACATCGTTTTAGATCAAAACTAGCAAGATTCACGAGCATCGATTTTACAAGTTCTCTGAAGAGTACACGAGAGAACGGTGTAAACTTTTTCTCTCAGAACTGGTGCGAAAACTTGTATTCCGGCTCAAAACAACGGGATACATCGTTTTAGATCGAAACTAGCAAGATTCACGAGCATCGATTTTACAAGTCTTCGAAGAGTGTACGAGAGAAAGATAAAACTTTTTCTCTCAGAACTGTGCGAAAACTTGTATTCCGGCTCAAAACAACGGGATACATCGTTTTAGATCGAAACTAGCAAGATTCACGAGCATCGATTTTACAAGTCCTCGAAGAGTACATGAGAGAACGGTGTAAACTTTTTCTCTCAGAACTGTGCGAAAACTTGTATTCCGGCTCAAAACAACGGATACATCGTTTTAGATCGAAACTAGCAAGATTCACGAGCATCGATTTTACAAGTCTTCGAAGAGTATACGAGAGAAAGATAAAACTTTTCTCTCAGAACTGTGCGAAAACTTGTATTCCGGCTCAAAACAACGGGATACATCGTTTTAGATCGAAACTAGCAAGATTCACGAAGCATCGATTTTACAAGTCTTCGAAGAGTATACGAGAGAAAGATAAAACTTTTCTCTCAGAACTGTGCGAAAACTTGTATTCCGGCTCAAAACAACGGGA